>NC_047107.1:123064273-123171773 GCF_902500255.1 Thalassophryne amazonica
CCGCGCGTCGGGACGCAGCCGGCGCGGTGCGGCGGCACAGGAAAAACACCTCCGTGTTGATAACCATTTGTAAAATTCAGGCGGCTTTTGATGGCTTTCAGTGGAGTGAGTATATAAGAAATTGTTTATCAGCTGGAGATGTTCCAACTTGTCCTTAAGGCTTCCAACGGAGGTGTTTTTCCTGTGGCGGAGCGTCGCAGCGGCTGCGAGCCGACGCTGCAATCCGCCCGCACGTCTTTCATTAAAAAAATCTCCTTTAACAGTGGAATATCCGGATAAAATGCTGAAACCGACTTCTTCTGAAACTTCTCTGTTCTCTCACGACGTCCTGGATCAATAGAGCCTGAAATGTGGAGGTTTTCAGCTTGAACAGGCTGACAACGGCCCCTGAGAGCGCTGCGCGACGTCTCGCACCATGGGAAGTCCTTAAAGCGACAGTATCACCTCAAAATCTCTCATCAGCCATTAAAATTTTCATCAAAAACCAGCTTAATTTTTCGAACCGTGTCCACTTCGATGTGTCTCACAGGTTTAGAAAAAATTTTGATCAAACAAGGCGCCAGTCTCTCAGCAACTTTTCAGACAAAGGAATTCCGACGAGGGGCTGGATGACTCCTCCCACAAGGAGTGCTCACAGGCGAATGACGTCACCGACAGGCGTGGAAAAACTCACGCATGCGCACGAGGGTTCAAGCATGTCTGACGTAAAAACATATGAATGAAATCCATATAGTTTTTGAAAAAAATAAAAAGGACCTATACTTTATTGAGAGACCTCGTATTTCCTCAGTGCATGATGAATGATCGGGAACGGACTTTGAGACTGACTGTCTTATGCTATCAAATGATTTCATTCAATTAACTTTGGCATACCTTGGGACTGTATATAAGTGGCATGAAAACTGAATGTACTGGTTTTTGTCTTCAGACCTGTACTCTGTGTGACATCGACCTTTAAAGCTTTAAGTACCAAAAGAGCTTAGGAAAAACTACCTAAAAACAACAAATGAGACACCAGAGGAAACAGGTTTCAGTTTCTAACAGTTAGTAACAGAACCTTAAAATCTGATCTTACTGGGACAGGAAGCCACTGAAGAGACACCAAAATGGGTGTAATGTGGTCCAACTTTCTGCTTCATATCAAAAGTATGGCAGCAGCATTTTGAACCAACTGGAGACCCCTAATGCTGGACTGCGGTAAACCAGAAAATAGAACATTGCAGTAGTCCAATCTAGAAGAGATAAATGCATGAATCAGGGTCTCAGCATCAGCCATAGACAGGATGGGATGAATCTTCGCTATATTTCGCAGGTGGAAGAAAGCAGTCCTTGTAATGTCTCTAATGTGGAGGTCAAAGGACAACATAGGATCAAAAATTACCCCACGATTGTGGGTTATCTGTGTGTTTTATTTTGGTAGTTATTGTGGTGTGGGTTTTTTTTTCTGTGCAGCTTTGGATGGTACTTTGTGTTAGTACTCTCTCGTCTTCCACTATGTCTTGGTGTGGGCGTGTCTGGTTCCCTCTTCTTTGACCATGCCTTCTTCCTGCTCATCCTCCTCCACCTGCATCTCATTGTCTCTGATTACTTCTGTTCTTAAGCCCATTGTTTCCTGCATTCCTCTGCCTGATCGTTTGTGCTTCATGCTTGCATTTCTAGCCTTCATGTCCCAGTGTCGTCCCTTGTCTTTTTCATGCCGTGTTCCAACCTCTCTCCTGTTTACTGACCTCGCTACCAGTCTAATGTTTTGGACACTGTTGCTTTGTGCTGCTTGCTATACAGTGTACCGAATCCAGCATAAACCATGACTAAAGCCTGTTGAATAATCCTTCCTGTGGCTGAGTCCTGCATTTGTGTCCTGCCTTGTTCAGTCTGCAACCATGACACAAGGTTCCTCACTGTGTCGTATAACTGAGTATCATCCGCATAGCAGTGAAAGGTAATCCCAAAATGCCGCAATATGTGCCCAAGGGGTGCTATATAAAAGGGACGGACACCAACTTTCATGTCACTAAGGTTAGAGGTAGTGTTTGTTCTGAATTCCCCACTTTCACCACTAGGTGGAACCATTTACCAGCTGACCGGACTCGTCTGTGATATGTTTTGGTCAGGCTTTGTTTTAGGCACACAAAAGTGCCTTTTGGGGTCTTTATTTGCACTCTGCTGCCATATTTCAATGCGCATATTAAACAAATATGTAAGACTGCTTTTTTGCATTTGCGCAATATCTCTAAAATTAGAAAGGTCTTGTCTCAGAGTTATGCTGAAAAACTAATTCATGCATTTATTTCCTCTAGGCTGGACTATTGTAATTCATTATTATCAGGTTGTCGTAAAAGTTCCCTGAAAAGCCTTCAGTTAATTCAAAATGCTGCAGCTAGAGTACTGACAGGGACTGGAAGGAGAGAGCATATCTCACCCATATTGGCCTCTCTTCATTGGCTTCCTGTTAATTCTAGAATAGAATTTAAAATTCTTCTTCTTTGTCAATCAATTTTATTTATATAGCGCCAAATCACAACAAACAGGTGCCCCAAGGCGCTTTATATTGTAAGGCAAGGCCATACAATAATTACATAAAAACCCCAATGGTCAAAACGACCCCCTGTGAGCAAGCACTTGGCGACAGTGGGAAGGAAAAACTCCCTTTTAACAGGAAGAAACCTCCAGCAGAACCAGGCTCAGGGAGGGGCAGTCTTCTGCTGGGACTGGTTGGGGCTGAGGGAGAGAACCAGGAAAAAGACATGCTGTGGAGGGGAGCAGAGATCAGTCACTAATGAGTAAATGCAGAGTGGTGCATACAGAGCAAAAAGAGAAAGAAACACTCAGTGCATCATGGGAACCCCCCAGCAGTCTAAGTCTATAGCAGCATAACTAAGGGATGGTTCAGGGTCACCCGATCCAGCCCTAACTATAAGCTTTAGCAAAAAGGAAAGTTTTAAGCCTAATCTTAAAAGTAGAGAGGGTGTCTGTCTCCCTGATCCGAATTGGGAGCTGGTTCCACAGGAGAGGAGCCTGAAAGCTGAAGGCTCTGCCTCCCATTCTACTCTTACAAACCCTAGGAACTACAAGTAAGCCTGCAGTCTGAGAGCGAAGCGCTCTATTGGGGTGATATGGTACTATGAGGTCCCTAAGATAATATGGGACCTGATTATTCAAAACCTTATAAGTAAGAAGAAGAATTTTAAATTCTATTCTAGAATTAACAGGAAGCCAATGAAGAGAGGCCAATATGGGTGAGATATGCTCTCTCTTTCTAGTCCCTGTCAGCCTAGAGGAAATAAATGCATGAATTAGTTTTTCAGCATCACTCTGAGACAAGACCTTTCTAATTTTAGAGATATTGCATAAATGCAAAAAAGCAGTCTTACATATTTGTTTAATATGCGCTTTGAATGACATATCCTGATCAAAAATGACTCCAAGATTTCTCACAGTATTACTAGAGGTCAGGGTAATGCCATCCAGAGTAAGGATCTGGTTAGACACCATGTTTCTAAGATTTGTGGGGCCAAGTACAATAACTTCAGTTTTATCTGAGTTTAAAAGCAGGAAATTAGAGGTCATTCATGTCCTTATGTCTGTAAGACAATCCTGCAGTTTAGCTAATTGGTGTGTGTCCTCTGGCTTCATGGATAGATAAAGCTGGGTATCATCTGCGTAACAATGAAAATTTAAGCAATGCCGTCTAATAATACTGCCTAAGGGAAGCATGTGTAAAGTGAATAAAATTGGTCCTAGCACAGAACCTTGTGGAACTCCATAATTAACCTTAGTCTGTGAAGAAGATTCCCCATTTACATGAACAAATTGTAATCTATTAGATAAATATGATTCAAACCACCGCAGCGCAGTGCCTTTAATACCTATGGCATGCTCTAATCTCTGTAATAAAATTTTATGGTCAACAGTATCAAAAGCAGCACTGAGGTCTAACAGAACAAGCACAGAGATGAGTCCACTGTCTGAGGCCATAAGAAGATCATTTTTAACCTTCACTAATGCTGTTTCTGTACTATGATGAATTCTAAAACCTGACTGAAACTCTTCAAATAGACCATTCCTCTGCAGATGATCAGTTAGCTGTTTTACAACTACCCTTTCAAGAATTTTTGAGAGAAAAGGAAGGTTGGAGATTGGCCTATAATTATCTAAGATAGCTGGGTCAAGTGATGGCTTTTTAAGTAATGGTTTAATTACTGCCACCTTAAAAGCCTGTGGTACATAGCCAACTAATAAAGACAGATTGATCATATTTAAGATCGAAGCATTAAATAATGGTAGGGCTTCCTTGAGCAGCCTGGTAGGAATGGGGTCTAATAGACATGTTGATGGTTTGGATGAAGTAACTAATGAAAATAACTCAGACAGAACAATCTGAGAGAAAGAGTCTAACCAAATACCGGCATCACTGAAAGCAGCCAAAGATAACGATACGTCTTTGGGATGGTTATGAGTGATTTTTTCTCTAATAGTTAAAATTTTATTAGCAAAGAAAGTCATGAAGTCATTACTAGTTAAAGTTAAAGGAATACTCGGCTCAATAGAGCTCTGACTCTTTGTCAGCCTGGCTACAGTGCTGAAAAGAAACCTGGGGTTGTTCTTATTTTCTTCAATTAGTGATGAACAGTAAGATGTCCTAGCTTTACGGAGGGCTTTTTTATAGAGCAACAGACTCTTTTTCCAGGCTAAGTGAAGATCTTCTAAATTAGTGAGACGCCATTTCCTCTCCAACTTACGGGTTATCTGCTTTAAGCTGCGAGTTTGTGAGTTATACCACGGAGTCAGGCACTTCTGATTTAAAGCTCTCTTTTTCAGAGGAGCTACAGCATCCAAAGTTGTCTTCAATGAGGATGTAAAACTACTGACGAGATACTCTATCTCACTTACAGAGTTTAGGTAGCTACTCTGCACTGTGTTGGTATATGGCATTAGAGAACATAAAGAAGGAATCATATCCTTAAACCTAGTTACAGCGCTTTCTGAAAGACTTCTAGTGTAATGAAACTTATTCCCCACTGCTGGGTAGTCCATCAGAGTAAATGTAAATGTTATTAAGAAATGATCAGACAGAAGGGAGTTTTCAGGGAATACTGTTAAGTCTTCAATTTCCATACCATAAGTCAGAACAAGATCTAAGATATGATTAAAGTGGTGGGTGGACTCATTTACATTTTGAGCAAAGCCAATTGAGTCTAATAATAGATTAAATGCAGTGTTGAGGCTGTCATTCTCAGCATCTGTGTGGATGTTAAAATCGCCCACTATAATTATCTTATCTGAGCTAAGCACTAAGTCAGACAAAAGTTCTGAAAATTCACAGAGAAACTCACAGTATCGACCAGGAGGACGATAGATAACAACAAATAAAACTGGTTTTTGGGACTTCCAATTTGGATGGACAAGACTAAGAGTCAAGCTTTCACATGAATTAAAGCTCTGTCTGGGTTTTTGATTAATTAATAAGCTGGAATGGAAGATTGCTGCTAATCCTCCGCCTCGGCCCGTGCTACGAGCGTTCTGGCAGTTAGTGTGACTCGGGGGTGTTGACTCATTTAAACTAACATATTCATCCTGCTGTAACCAGGTTTCTGTAAGGCAGAATAAATCAATATGTTGATCAATTATTATATCATTTACTAACAGGGACTTAGAAGAGAGAGACCTAATGTTTAATAGACCACATTTAACTGTTTTAGTCTGTGGTGCAGTTGAAGGTGCTATATTATTTTTTCTTTTTGAATTTTTATGCTTAAATAGATTTTTGCTGGTTATTGGTGGTCTGGGAGCAGGCACTGTCTCTACGGGGATGGGGTAATGAGGGGATGGCAGGGGGAGAGAAGCTGTAGAGAGGTGTGTAAGACTACAACTCTGCTTCCTGGTCCCAACCCTGGATAGTCACGGTTTGGAGGATTTAAGAAAATTGGCCACATTTCTAGAAATGAGAGCTGCTCCATCCAAGGTGGGATGGATGCCGTCTCTCCTAACAAGACCAGGTTTTCCCCAGAAGCTTTGCCAATTATCTATGAAGCCCACCTCATTTTTTGGACACCACTCAGACAGCCAGCAATTCAAGGAGAACATGCGGCTAAACATGTCACTCCCGGTCCGATTGGGGAGGGGCCCAGAGAAAACTACAGAGTCCGACATTGTTTTTGCAAAGTTACACACCGATTCAATGTTAATTTTAGTGACCTCCGATTGGCGTAACCGGGTGTCATTACTGCCGACGTGAATTACAATCTTACCAAATTTACGCTTAGCCTTAGCCAGCAGTTTCAAATTTCCTTCAATGTTGCCTGCTCTGGCCCCCGGAAGACAATTGACTATGGTTGCTGGTGTCGCTAACTTCACATTTCTCAAAACAGAGTCGCCAATAACCAGAGTTTGTTCCTCGACGGGTGTGTCGCCGAGTGGGGAAAAACGGTTAGAAATGTGAACGGGTTGGCGGTGTACACGGGGCTTCTGTTTAGGGCTACGCTTCCTCCTCACAGTCACCCAGTCGGCCTGCTTTCCCGGCTGCTTGGGATCTGCCAGAGGGAAACTAACAGCGGCTAAGCTACCTTGGTCCGCACCGACTACAGGGGCCTGGCTAGCTGTAGAATTTTCCACAGTGCGGAGCCGAGTCTCCAATTCGGCCAGCCTGGCCTCCAAAGCTATGAATAAGCTACACTTATTACAAGTACCATTACTGCTAAAGGAGGCCGAGGAATAACTAAACATTTCACACCCAGAGCAGAAAAGTGCGGGAGAGACAGGAGAAGCCGCCATGCTAAACCGGCTGAGCTAGTAGCTGCGCTAAGCTAGCGGATTCCTAAAAACACACAAAGTGAATAATGTGTAAATAATTTAGAGGTGATTCAGCAGAGGGAGTGCTTTAGTTAAGGCACGTGAAGATTACACTGTGAAACAAATCATTATCTAGGTAACTAGATCAATCTAACTGCGCAGATTAAACAGCTAACAGATACAGAAAAACACCGCTGTGCTCCGGAACAGGAAGTGATACAATACCGCAGTGAGAGCCAACCACCAGTTCTTACTTATAAGGTTTTGAATAATCAGGTCCCATTTTATCTTAGGGACCTCATAGTACCATATCACCCCAATAGAGCACTTCGCTCTCAGACTGCAGGCTTACTTGTAGTTCCTAGGGTTTGTAAGAGTAGAATGGGAGGCAGAGCCTTCAGCTTTCAGGCTCCTCTCTTGTGGAACCAGCTTCCAATTCAGATCAGGGAGACAGACACCCTCTCTACTTTTAAGATTAGGCTTAAAACTTTCCTTTTTGCTAAAGCTTATAGTTAGGGCTGGATCAGGTGACCCTGAACCATCCCTTAGTTATGCTGCTATAGACTTAGACTGCTGGGGGGTTCCCATGATGCACTGAGTGTTTCTTTCGCTTTTTGCTCTGTATGCACCACTCTGCATTTAATCATTAGTGATTGATCTCTGCTCTCTTCCACAGCATGTGTTTTTCCTGGTTCTCTCCCTCAGCCCCAACCAGTCCCAGCAGAAGACTGCCCCTCCCTGAGCCTGGTTCTGCTGGAGGTTTCTTCCTGTTAAAAGGGAGTTTTTCCTTCCCACTGTTTCCAAGTGCTTGCTCACAGGGGGTCGTTTTGACCGTTGGGGTTTTTCCGTAATTATTGTATGGCCTTGCCTTACAGTATAAAGCGCCTTGGGGCAACTGTTTGTTGTGATTTGGCGCTATATAAATAAAATTGATTTGATTTGATTTGATATTTGATTTAATTATTTTCTGGCTATTGAAGAGAGTGGCCACATGAGTAAATGTAAGTGGGTATTTGATGATATTTCAAGGTTTATTCGTTTGAACCTGTTGTACTATACAATTATGGTTTATATTGCCATATCGCATTTGCTGCATGTTGCAGTGTTAGTGGTCTGAACTTACTAGCTGTACAACATGTGTTAACGATGTTAATATGCTAACCCATGGTGGTGCTCTGTCTTTGCAATGTTTATACTTTCATTGAACAATTAATACATGCTTGTATATCTGTAACCAATTTGGAGCTAGGCTGATCGTTTGCAGTGACGGGCCACAGGTCCTTTAAACAGTTTTGTTGGTATAGGATCAAATAAACAGGTTCTGCTTTTTGTTGACGTTACGAGTTTCGTCAGCATGCCAAGTGAAATACTATCAAATTCTGTAAATCTAGGTAATACCTCAGTAGTGGCGCCCACCTCAATAGCAGGGTGTAGTGGCTGGGTTATGTTTAACCTAATGTCTTCTATTTTTTCTCAAAGTAATCATGGGCAGTAAAAGGAGAGCGACTTACAGGTGGCTGTCCACGTACAAGAACTTTGAGTTATGCTTGTTTTTATTGATCAAATCAGAATAATAGGTCCACTTTGTGGCCAGTAGTGCATGCTTAAAGCCCAGGTTACACATAGACGGTTTTGTCGGCGGGCAGTACGTAGACCGAAGTTCGCGGTAGTTCCAGCTGTTTTCGCGGTGGAAAGGGGCGGAGCATTTCGCCGGCGTTTTGAGCGCCGTACTAGCCGCAAATGCGCGGATAAAACGCCGCTAAATCCGCCGAATAAAGCGGCGTTTTGACACCGTAGCATGCGGCACACGTCAGGCAACGGGGCTTAATACCCAGTTCTATCCTTTACAATCGCCGGTTAAGACGCGCGTGAGAACGGCGGTGTTCTGCTGCCGCCGATAATGCCCTGTGTACCGCTGGATTTATCCAGGCAAATCCTGCATTCCTCCAGGAACTTTGCATATAGGCACCGCCCCCAGAGTATAATAGGTTGAAGCAGCTGTCAATGCAGGGGGAGGGAGCTCATCTCTCAGCTCATCTCAGCCTTTTCTTCTCCTTCCTTTTTTCCTCCTCAACGTGTTGCTCATCTCCACTACAGGGCTCTCCTCTCCTTCTAAACCAGACCTCTTGGTAAGTCTTTGCCGCTGCCAATTTACTTTTAGGAGGCTTACTGGAGCTTCTCTGCAAAAATATCTGGAGCTGGCCGCAAGTGAGAGGCCTGCATGCAGCGCGCTAGCATTTTTATATTGACCGCCACCTATCGGCCGTTTGGAACGCCGTTAACTGGGAGGTGGCGTTTAGAACGACGTACTGTCCGCTAGCGCCGCCGTTTTGTCTGCCTCTGTTGCCGGTTAAAACGCCTCTGAGGACACCGATGTGGGCTCTATCGCCGTTTTACACGCCGTTGATTAGGGATACAATGCCGGCCGCCAATTACGGCGGTGTAAACTGCGGCACTACAGGAAGGAGCAGGATGACACGGCGATTAAAAAGTATCAAACGCCGTTGTTCGCGTTGTCTCCGTCGTCACGCGAATTCTCCGGGAGTGCTCCCGGAATTATTTGACATGTTGAGTAATTTTTTCGACGATTCCCGGTAAAGCCGGAACTAAGCCACGCCCCCTAGTGCCGGCATTGACAACGGCGTTTGATCCTTAAGACGGCCAAAAACTCTTCTGGGACGCTTCCAGGAGCTCTTACCGTCTATGTGTAAACGGGGCTTAAGATGGCATCACGCCACGCGAGGTGGAATACTTCTAATTTTGAACTACGCCATTTTTGTTCTAGACCTCTAGCCTTATGCTTGAGGTCACGCAAGTAATCACTGAACAAAGGTTACTGTGGGTTTGTTTTGGGGGGGGGGGGGGGGGGGGCATGGTTTTAAGCATTCATGTCGAGTGTAGTTCTGAGCGCTGAATTTAAACTGTCCGCAAGACTGTCTACTGAGTGGGCATTTTCCAAACATGACGCTAAAATATCAGGCAGTCCAGCTTCGATTTCAGTCGTAGTTGATGCATCGCCGCAGTGATAAATAAGGTTGCTGTTTCACTAAACATTGCAACGAAACTGTAAACTTAATAAGACACAAGAGGCATGATGTCAGTATTTTTGCCAGCAATACCCTGAAGGAGGACCAAATCCAGGGTATTTCCACTCGTGTGTCGAACCCTGAATGCATTGCTGAAATCCTAATATATCCATAATTTCCATGAATGATTTGCAGTAATATTATTTCAAACAGACTTTTAGTCAGAATAATAGGTATAGATGTGTCAGTGCTGAGGAATGAGCCCTTGATGCATTTTCATGTTTTGATGTGTAACAACACGCGATTATCATTTCATATTTAATATTACTTGTACCACCTGCTGGCTTTACATGCATCAGGTGTGGATACAAGAATACTACAAAGTTGGAGTTTAAAGTTGGAGTGATGTTTCATCATTGAACATTTTTCTACATGGTGAAGCAGATCAGGTTATCACATAGTTCTACCTTGAGCAGGAAGACCTTTGATCCAAGAGCTCTGGTGTTCAAGTGCTGCCAAGACAGGTATTCATTAACACGAGCTCGCTGCTGCAGGTCCGCTGGCATCCAGTGGTCTGCAACTAAAGTCGGGTATTTCTGCACCATGTACTTAAGGATTGCAATGCTGGAAAAAAAAAACATGCAAATGCAGAGAATAAAGGATGGTCTTTCTGTATATTTCATGTGTGAGAGTGACTGGTTGTCTCTGTAACGGACTGGGCGACCTGCTCAGGATGCATCCTGCAGCTCTTCTAATGTACGACGAGATAAACTACAACAGCTGCAGTACGTGAAGAGGATGCTTCTTCCAAGAACAGTCTTCAGACCATCAGAGTGGAAGCCAGCTCTCTGCTAGATCAAGTGTTTAAGATATTTTTGCATGTTCTTCAAATGAACTGTAATTTTCAAGTAAGAATTTTTATTATTTGTACTGTATTAACAATTTCCTGATTTTTGCTCTTAACATCAATAAAACCACATGTTCAGAGCATTTTCATTTTTTTTTTGCCGATGTACAATAAATCAACTGTTGGTGGATCTGTGTCAAAGTTCTTGTAGGTTGTTCTCGATGCATAAAGATTTTTTAAACATGAAAAATTAAAACTACACTGTCATCTAGTGGTGAAGTTGCAGACTGCATTATTGTGGATCACGATTTTGTCTTTGTATCTTGAATGTTCATGCTCCCTAGAACTCTCTAGTGTTAAGCAATATGTATGATTGTCCATAATCTCTTGGGCGAAGATGAAGACGAAGAAGAGGAGGAAAACATTGCCACGAACAGCGGGAGAAGAAGAAAACTAGAAGGGTGGAAATGAGAGTGGGGACTTTGAATGTTGGTAGTATGACTGGTAAAGGGAGAGAGCTGGCTGATGTGATGGAGAGGGGAAAGGTAGACATATTGTGTGTGCAAGAGACCAACTGGAAGGGAAGTAAGAGCAGGAGCATCGGCGGTGGGTACAAGTTGGAAGAGAAATGGTGTTGGGGTCATTTTAAAGGAAGAGTATGTTAAAAGTGTGTTGGAGCTTAACCGAGTGTCTGACAGGGTGATGAGTGTGAAGTTGGAAATTGAAGGGGCGATGATGAATATCATCAGTGCATATGCCCCACAAGTAGGTTGTGAGATGAAGGAGAAAGAAGATTTCTGGAGTGTGTTAGATGAGGTGGTGGAGAGTGTGCCCAAGCATGAAAGAGTGCTGATAGGAGCAGACTTCAATGGGCATGTTGGTGAAGGGAACAGAGGTGATGAGGAAGTAATGGGTAGATATGGTATCAAGGATAGGAATGGGGAAAGACAGATGGTAGTGGATTTTGCAAAAAGGATGGAAATGGCTGTGGTGAATACCTACTTTAAGAAAAGGGAGGAGCACAGCGTAACATATAAAAGTGGAGGAAGGTGCACACAGGTGGACTACATTCTTTATAGGAGATGCAAGCTAAAAGAAATCACAGACTGTAAGGTGGTAGCAGGAGAGAGTGTCACTAGACAGCATAGGATGGTTGTTTGTAGGATGACTTTAGAGGTAAAGAAGAAGAAGAGAGTGAGAGCTCAACAAAGGATCAGATGGTGGAAGCTGAAGGAGGAAGACTGTTGTGTGAAATTTAGCGAGCAGGTGAGAGAAGCAATTTTGGACAACTGGAAGAGTACTGCAGATGTGGTGAGGAAGACAGCTAGGGCAGTACTGGGTATGACATCTGGACAGTGGAAGGAAGACAAGGAGACTTGGTGGTGGAATGAAGAGGTCCAGGAAAGCATAAGGAGAAAGAGGTTGGCGAAAACGTTTTGGGATAGTCGGAGAGATGAAGAAAGTAGACAGGAGTACAATCAGATGCGGCGTAAGGCGAGAAGAGAAGTGGCAAAAGCAAAGGAAAAGGCATATTGCGAGCTGTAC
This sequence comes from Thalassophryne amazonica, assembly GCF_902500255.1. NCBI lineage: Eukaryota > Metazoa > Chordata > Actinopteri > Batrachoidiformes > Batrachoididae > Thalassophryne > Thalassophryne amazonica. The sequence continues at coordinate 123,076,481 of NC_047107.1, forward strand.
AAGAAGTTGAATAGTAAGGAAGGAGAAAAGGACTTGTACCGATTGGCCAGACAAAGGGACAGAGCTGGAAAGGATGTACAGCAGGTTAGGGTGGTAAAAGATGCACATGGTAATGTGCTGAAAAGTGAGGAGTGTGTGCTGAGAAGGTGGAGGGAATAGTTCGAAGAGTTGATGAATAAAGAAAATGAGCGAGAGAAAAGGCTGGATGATGTGGTGAGAGTAAATCAGGAAGTAAAAGAGATTAGCAAGGAAGAAGTGAGGGCTGCTATGAAGAGGATGAAGAGTGGAAAGGCAGTTGGTCCAGATGACATTCCAATGGAGGCATGGAAATGTCTAGGAGAGATGGCAGTAGAGTTTCTAATCAGATTGTTTAATAAAATCTTGGAAAGTGAGAGGATGCCTGAGGAGTGGAGACGAAGTGTGCTGGTTCCTATTTTCAAGAACAAGGGTGATCTGCAGAGCTGCAGTAACTACAGAGGCATAAAGCTGATCAGCCACAGCATGAAGTTATGGGAAAGAGTAGTAGAAGCTAGGCTTAGAAAACAGGTGAAGATCTGTGAGCAGCAATATGGTTTCATGCCGAGAAAGAGCACTACAGATGCAATGTTTGCTCTGAGAATACTGTTGGAAAAGTACAGAGAAGGACAGAAAGAGTTACATTGTGTGTTTGTGGACTTAGAAAAAGCTTATGATAGGGTGCCAAGAGAAGAGTTGTGGCATTGTATGAGGAAGTCTGGAGTGGCAGGGAAGTATGTTAGGGTAGTACAGGACATGTACAAGAACAGTGTGACAGCGGTGAGATGCGCAGTCGGAATGACAGACTCATTCAAGGTGGAGGTGGGATTACACCAAGGATCAGCTCTGAGTCCTTTCTTGTTTGCAGTGGTGATGGACAGGTTGACAGATGAGATCAGACAGGAGTCCCCATGGACTATGATGTTTGCAGATGACATTGTGATCTGTAGTGAGAGTAGAGAGCAAGTTGAGTCTAGTCTGGAGAAGTGGAGATATGCTTTGGAGAGAAGGGGAATGAAAGTCAGTAGAAGCAAGACTGAGTACATGTGTGTGAATGAGAGGGAGCCCAGTGGAATAGTGCAGTTACAAGGAGTAGAAGTGGTGAAAGTAGATGAGTTTAAATATTTGGGGTCAACTGTTCAAAGTAATGGAGAGTGTGGTAGAGAGGTGAAGAAGAGAGTGCAGGCAGGGTGGAGTGGGTGGAGAAAGGTGGCAGGAGTGATTTGTGACCGAAGAATATCAGCAAGAGTGAAGGGGCAGGAGGAGAAGAGGGAGACCAAAGAGGAGGTTCATGGATGTGCTGAGAGAGGACATGCAGGTGGGTGGTGTGACAGAGGAAGATACAGAGGACAGGGTGAGATGGAAATGATTGATCTGTTGTGGCGACCCCTAACGGGAACAGCCGAAAGACAAAGAAGAAGTCCATAATCTCTTGGATAGATGGTTATGAATGTTATATTCAATCGTGCACATAACTGGTGCTCGGGTGCTTGTGTGTGCTAAAACAATAAATGGATGTGCAGCAGAAAACACGTTGGGAAGCGTTGACAACAGTCTGAAGGAAAAGCACTACCCTCCGTGTTTTCTGCTGCACATCATTTATTTTTAGTATGCATGAGCACCAGTTATGCGCACGTCTGGCTATATTCCATTTCTGCTAATAAACACCCTAAATCTTACACATGGTAACTTTAAATTACTCCCAAGTTTTAGCAATAGTTACAAAAAGAAGATCCTTTCATTAAAATGATAGATTTTAGAAATAAATGCAGAGCAGGCCAGTGCATTTGTTCATCCAATTGAAGCAGGGAACCTTTGAGTTAAAGTTAGTGAACTTTCACTGCTGAATTCTTCCAACAGCTTTGTACTGATCACAGTCTTTTTATATGCAGAAGTGGTAATCTGATTGACATAATCCACAGATGTAATCTCAGAGTATCAAGCAAATTTTATTTCCCATCTTACATTTTGTACCTCCACAAGTCAGCAAAAGCTTGAGATCTTTCACTTTACCTTTCTGTCAGAATGAAGTCTCCATCCTTCATAACAGGAACCTTCCTCACAATACTGATTTTTCCAAACTCCTCGCTGAACTGCTGCCCTGAAAATACACACAAAACATTCGCAACATATTTTCAAAGAAATGGAAAAGAAATACAGTATGCAGCATGAATTCTACCAGAGGACTCAGATTTTTAAGTAGTTGCTCAGAATCTGTTAATTAACATCAGCTTTAATCTCTAAACAAAGCATTACTACTCAGCTCTCAACCAATAGGAACTCCAGAAAACACCAACATTTTCAATCACTTCTTGCTGTTTACCGATCACTGTCGGGACATCCCCTCCTCCACCCCGTTCTCACCAGTTTGTCTCTATCCCCTGCCTGGGAGCAGGCTCCGCCCCTGCGATTTCCATCAGCAGGATTCGTGATCATCTCATATCCACTCTCTATAATGCTGAGAACCAGCACCAAATCTAATTCCACATGGATTATAACGCCTGTGCATTATATTGTCCACTGAAATGATTAACTTTAACTTGCCTTCTGAGCCCTTCTGGTAGACGTGCCTGTTGTCAGTTTTTGCATGCAGTGTAAAAATCAGTGTAATCACAGGCCTCAAATTGCAGAGTTGTTCTGGAATGTGCTCTTCAGCATTTGGGAGGAAAACGATAAAAGTGTTTATTTTCTTTCTCCAGCTCCTGTTTTTCTCCTCCACCTCAGGGACATGAGCAGTGATATGTAACATCCCACAAACCAGCTGCAGTTATGGAGACGTAAACATTAAAACTCCCCCGTAAGATACTCTGGATATACATGTCAGCTTTATGGGTGAAAGTTGAAAATGTAATAGGATAGCAAAGATTCTCTGGCAAGAAGGGAATCCAGATATAGTTTAAGAGGTTGTGCAAGTTTTATGAAACCACCAGTAAGAACAAATGTAAAGGGTTTTTGTGTGTCTGTGGTTGGGGTGAAGAAATGGAATGAATGTCAACAGAGGTTAGAATGAGTGGTACCTTAGTAAGATTTAAGAAATTACTCAAAAAGAACATCATGTCTAAGTATCATAAAGAAGCAAATATAATTTGATTTATAGGGAATGTTCAATTTATAAGTGGGATTTATTGTATATTTGAATGTGTGGGTATGTGTATGCGTATGTGGATATATAGATATGGGTAGGTGTATATGTATCTATGTATATAAGTGACCGTGTATATGTATGTATATATATGTATATATTTATGTATGTAATGTATATACGTATGTATATAGGTATATATGGCACAGCCCAAGCAGAGGGTCACCCCCAAGAGCCTGGTCTGCTTGAGGTTTCTTCCTTATAGGGAGTTTTTCCTCACCACAGTTGCCTAGTGCTTGCTCTGGGGGTTGGTTGGTAAGGTTAGTCCTTACTTGCGTAAAGTGCCTTGATTTGACTTTCTTGTGATGTGGTACTATATAAATATAATTATAAGTGAATAGTATATTGATGTGTATGTCTGTGTGTCGACATGTAGTAGTGAATTTGTATTTATGTAAATATGACTGATTAGAATTGATGGACTTGTACTAGCAGGGGTGGGCGCGAATAAGCTTTGCTTCAGCCCACACCCTTTCGGACTCACTAGGTTTGTTTATGCGTTTGTGGAATTGTTCATTTTTTTTCTATTTGAATATTTTGTGTACCAAATAAAAAACTTTGTCACTTGTCACACACACACACACACACACACACACACATATATATATATATATATATATATATATATAAACACAAAACTTGTATAAACTTTGATGAAAGAATATGAATATAAAAAAAAAGAAAGAAAAAAAAGAAGGGAAATCCTTGTGCCTTAAAGACACATTTACAACCACAGAACATTGAACATTCAAGTGATGTGCTGCAAACTGGTTAAACTAATTTTCACTACAAATTTACAAGAACAATGTACAAGTTTAAATGTGTGGGCAAAAATAATCTATTATCCAACTAGGACGGCACTCAGAGACCTGCACGTCTTTGGATGTGGGCACCCGGAGAGAACCCACGCAAACTCCACAGGTGGGAATCGATCCCATGACCTTCTCGTTGTGAGGCAACAGTGCTAACAACCATGCTGCCCTGTCAGAATCTGCCATTTGTAAAATTTTTTGGGACTTCTTGTAAAAGTGTTTCTGCACTTCCCAGTCACCTTAGTAACTTCAGCAACAGGTTCAAACTCTCAGTCCCACCCTTTTTGGAAACCAAACATAGGCACTGCCCTCTAATGATTTTTTAAAATAAACTGTTTGCAATATTGGGTTAACTCAAACAAAATATCAAACAAATAGATAAGTAAAGACATGCTGGTTAAACTGATAACTTCAGTTTAAAAACACACACACACACACACACACACACACACACACACACACACACACACACACACACACACACACACACACACACACACACACACACACACACACACACACACACACACACACACACACACACACAGGGTTCCTGAGCACTTGACATTAAATTTTTCTTATTTATGAGCGCTCATCTTTATGCTGAACCTCAACTTCACTGACTGTTCTCATATTTTCACACCCCACCAGCTCTTGAGGAAAAACTACACTGTAAAGGTGTAAAACCTTAAAAACAAAGCAAAATTAGAATTTGCAAAACACCAAGATGTTTTTTTTTCAACTGTCAGATGGACTGGAGCTGCAGCTGATGAGGTCTTCTTCTTTGTCTTTCAGCTGTTCCCGTTAGGGGTCGCCACAGCAGATCAATCGTTTCCATCTCACCCTGTCCTCTGTATCTTCCTCTGTCACACCAACCACCTGCATGTCCTCTCTCAGCACATCCATGAACCTCCTCTTTGGTCTCCCTCTTCTCCTCCTGCCTGGTGGCTCCATCCTCAGCATCCTTCTCCCTCTCTCTTGGCACCCTATCATAAGCTTTTTCTAAGTCCACAAACACACAATGTAACTCTTTCTGTCCTTCTCTGTACTTTTCCAACAGTATTCTCAGAGTAAACACTGCATCTGTAGTGCTCTTTCTCGGCATGAAACCATATTGCTGCTCACAGATCTTCACCTGTTTTCTAAGCCTAGCTTCTACTACTCTTTCCCATAACTTCATGCTGTGGCTGATCAGCTTTATGCCTCTGTAGTTACTGCAGCTCTGCACATCACCCTTGTTCTTGAAAATAGGAACCAGCACACTTCGTCTCCACTCCTCAGGCATCCTCTCACTTTCCAAGATTTTATTAAACAATCTGGTTAGAAACTCTACTGCCATCTTTCCTAGACATTTCCATGCCTCCATTGGAATGTCATCTGGACCGACTGCCTTTCCACTCTTCATCCTCTTCATAGCAGCCCTCACTTCTTCCTTGCTAATCTCTTTTACTTCCTGATTTACTCTCACTACATCATCCAGCCTTTTCTCTCGCTCATTTTCTTTATTCATCAACTCTTCAAAATATTCCCTCCACCTTCTCAGCACACACTCCTCACTTGTCAGCACATTACCATGTGCATCTTTTACCACCCTAACCTGCTGCACATCCTTTCTAGCTCTGTCCCTTTGTCTGGCCAATCGGTACAAGTCCTTTTCTCCTTCCTTACTATTCAGCTTCTTGCACAGCTCGCAATATGCCTTTTCCTTTGCTTTTGCCACTTCTCTTTTCACCTTATGCCGCATCTCCTTGTACTCCTGTCTACTTTCTTCATCTCTCCGACTATCCCAAAACTTTTTTGCCAACCTCTTTCTCCTTATGCTTTCCTGGACCTCTTCATTCCACCACCAAGTCTCCTTGTCTTCCTTCCACTGTCCAGATGTCATACCCAGTACTGCCCTAGCTGTCTCCCTCACCACATCTGCAGTACTTGATGAGGTCAATAAGCTTAAACAGAATGGCGACCACTTTGGTGAACGAGAACGCGGTGGAGGGATCATGTGTAGGTGGAGCTCGGTCTGAAGTCCACAGGTTTTTTCCACAGCCTTCGCTCGCTGTCGGTCCCTGCCGTGTTCTCTGAGCGAACTAAAGCCCATTTATTCTCCCTTCAAATGTTTACTTTTGCTGCCAGCGACCCAAAGCACACAGGCCATCATGGATAAGCAATGTGACCTTTGCCCTCAGCTTGGTACACACACACACACACACACACACACACACACACACACACACACACACACACACACACACACACACACACACACACACACACACACACACACACACACACAAAAAATTAAACATCACTGACATTAACACATTTATGTTTCTGATGAGCTACAAGTTCGCAATTCAGTCAGAGATGGATCCAGGCGGATGCAAACCCAAAATGTGAGTAAACTGCTTCTTTTGTAAAAAAATTTTTTTAAGTGTGTTTCTTTACCTTTATTTATTTATTTTTTCTCTTTACCGTTATTATTTAAGTGTTTTATTTATGTGTGTGCTGATTTATTTATTATGTGCCTTGCCGGGAGTGTGCAAAATTTCGTTATGCCTGCATAATGACAATAAAGATCTTGATTGATCTTGATTGATTGACTCTTTTTGCCACTGAACAGGCGATCATAGATGAGGTAAATGTGCCGTGTACTTAAACATTTGACAACTACACATTATTTATAATGCAGACACTAAGCAGGGGTGGTGGCCAAGTGGTTAGTGGGTTAGTGCACTTGGTTTCATTGTGGAAGGTTCACGGCTGAAATCCCACCGATCTCACATTTCTTCTTGTAATGTGGAGTTGCGTCAGGAAGGACATCCCGTGAAAAACTTGTGCCAATTCAACATGCAGATCCACCTTAGATTTCTTGGTTTTCCCAAGTGAAAACAAGGGAGCAGCCAAAGGGACTTAATGACAAAAGTAATAGTAAATAAAAATTTAATGAAAATCAGACATTGCTTTTGAATTGTGATTCAGCAGCATCATAAAAAAAAACAAAAAACAACAACAACAAACTAATGAAACGGCCTGGATAAAAGTGATGGTACCCTGAAAAAAGATTGAAAATAATTTGACCATAGGTACATGTTAAACTAGAGCACCGTGTGCATGGAGCGCAAACCTCCGCCAACGCTAGTTTACAATTCTACAAATTTTTACCTTGGAAAAAAAACTTTCAAAGTCCTGTTAGAAGTTGCTTTTCAAACAATAAAATATAGTACAAAATATAGATCAAAAGGGATTTTCAATATTAAATTCAAATGTCCACAAAATCCAAAGTTCGGATCAAACTTTGTCAGGTGAGAGTGAGCGTCAGTCTGCACCTCACATTCAAATATGAGAGTGATTGGGGCACGTTTGATTAAGATATAAGGTAAAATATACATTAAATGGGGTTTTCAATGTTAAATGGAACACGGTGGAGGGATCATGTGCAGGTGGAGCTCGGTCTGAAGTCCACAGGTTTTTTCCACAGCCTTCGCTCGCTGTCGGTCCCTGCCGTGTTCTCTGAGTGAACTAAAGCCCATTTATTCTCCCTTCAAATGTTTACTTTTGCTGCCAGCGGCTCAAAGCACACAGGCCGTCATGGATAAGCAATGTGACCTTTGCCCTCAGCTTGGTGCACAAAAAAAAAAAAAAAAAAATTAAACAACTGAGATTAACACATTTATGTTTCTGATGAGCTACAGGTTCGCAATTCAGTCAGAGATGGATCCAAGGGGATGCAACCCCCCCCCCCCCCCCCCAAAAAAAAACCAAACAAAAGATGCGAAGACAAATATGAAAAAAAAAGAAAAACTTTTTGTGGATACCACATATATGCTGTGCAAAGGCATGCAGATGTACAGTGCAACATCCTGTTGCGTAAAAGATTAAATAGGTTTTGTATCCGGTGCTGGTTCCAGATCGTTTCAGCAGCGGGGGCCCGGTTGGGGTGGTACATCTTCACTGCACTGCAAAAGTGCAAAAGAATGTTTTCACTAGTATTCCAGGATTTTTACAAGTTTTGGCAGCACAACAATGGATTTATTAACTTTCTTGAATTACTCATCTGCTTAAAATGATCTCTGCAGTTCCCTCTCCTGTTCTGTCTGAGTGACCTGTGGGGGAATTTCAGGCATCTACATGTTTTAACTCGATACACAACAGGGGAACCAAGAGAAGCTGTTTACTGGCTATACACCATGTATGTGCTGGCACACAAATTATGCAGAAGAAGAAAATAGGTAACACATTTTTCAAAGGTGGCAATGAATTATGCAAAGTTTCTATAATGAGTTGGAATGGGGTGTGAGCCCAGAATGTTTTTACACCCTTAGACCTTTTAATTTAACCAGATTAGTCCCATTGAGATCGAGATCTTTTGCAAGGGAGACCTGGACAATTATAAAGTTTCCAATTCATCTAACCAGCATGTCTTTAAATGTGGGAGGAAACTGGAGCACCCGGAGGAAACCCAAGCAAACACAGGGAGAACATGCAAACTCCACACAGAGAAGCCACAGGTGGGAATCGAACCCATGACCTTCTTGCTTTGAGGCAACAGTGCTAACCACTATGCCACCATGCTGACCTTAGGCCTTAACAGTTTTCAGAAGAACTCAAACCTTTTATGTCCTGTTACTGTCTTAATGCATGTGTAAACTTCTTATCATATACATACTGTAATTATTATTACTACTTTTCATTTGATTTTTAATATGCTTTTAATATATAGTAGAATTACCACCCCCTGCTGGAATGGCGTGCGAGTCCAGAATCTAAATATCAACGTCCCTTGTTCAGTGTTGTTAGGTAATATCCATAGTTTCTCCAAAAATATTAGACTGATCATGCACGCACACAGAGCTTTTTGTCTTTTCTGCCACAAGCACACCCACAAACAGAGATGGTGGCGGCAGACATCAAATGCAGTACACTTCTCACTCATGGTAAAACCAACATGACACTTAACTAAACTGACTAAGCCAATTGAACTATAAAAACACAATAAATCAATAATGCTAACAACACTGTTAAACTAACATGAACCACAACAACATTTAAAACTCAAAATCCCTGAACTCCTATGGTGCATCGTAGCACAACATCTATTGTTCAGTGTTGCTAGGTAATATCCATAGTTTCTCCAAAAATATTAGTCTGATCACGCACGCACACAGAGCTTTTTGTCTTTTCTGCCACAAGCACACCCACAAACAGAGATGGTGGCGGAAGACATTAAATGCAGTACACTTCTCACTCATGGTAACACCAACATGACACTTAACTAAACTGACTAAGCCAATTGAACTATAAAAACACAATAAATCAATAATGCTAACAACACTGTTAAACTAACATGAACCACAACAACATTTAAAACTCAAAATCCCTGAACTCCCGTAGTGCATCGTAGCACAACATCTATTGTTCAGTGTTGTTAGCTAATTTTCCTAGTTTCTCCAAAAATATTAGTCCTATCAACTTTCCGTTTTGGCAGCGTTCAGCCTTGGCGCAAAATACATAAGCATACCGAATGGCAAATATCAGCTTTCCCCAGTTTATCTTTGATCAAAGCCATACATGCGCACACACACAGAGGCCACTTAGCTATTATAAGATAGCTAGATCGATAGGTAGATGCTCAGCTAATGCATCCTTACATAAATCCATTGTTACATCACTTAAAAAAAAAACAAACTACTGGTTTCTATGCCTGTCATTTTAAATGTAAAGAGTTGCTGCTGGCCACACCCCCTCACAGAGACCACAGACTGGCCGAGGGGGCGTGTCCCACAGAGAACAGGATGTTTCAGGACAACATTAATGAAAAAGCAACAAAGTTACAAACTTGAACAACTTGTGGTATGTTTAACAAAACTCAGCCAAAATTAAATGCAAAGTTAGACTTAAAAAAAAAACCTTTACAAACTATGACCCCTTTAACGGGTAACATGAGCAGCTGGAAAGAAGCCTGCAGACAGCAGTGATTACATCTGAATGGGTGTAATCAGAGCAGAAAGAGGGGGAAACATTCCTGCCTTTCAAATGAAGCCTGTATGTTTAACATTATTACAGCAATGTAGAAATTATTCTAAATTATAAAACTTATCACTAAAAGAAAAATTTGTGTGTGTGTGTGTTTTACCTTTGACAAGTTCAATCAGTTTAAATTCAAAAGGAATGCCGATGATTTTGGCAAACATGAAAACGGCGCGGCAGGGCTGAGAGATGAGGTCCAGGTACAGCTCCATGGTGTGCTCCTCGTCCTGTGTGCTCCTGTGTTCTGTCTGTTCTCCTTTAAAGCCCAGAGTGCAGGAGGAGAGGAAAAAAGGTTCTGCCTACAGGGCCGTGGATCATTCACTTAAGGGGGAAAATAAATCCACAGGGTTTTTTTTCTGAATTAACAACTTGGTTCTCATTAGTTCAGAAAAAAACAAGGAATTTTGTTACTTTTATTAAAAAAAACATCAAGTGGATGGATTCGGCTTCCATATACACTTTTTTGTAACTTTAATATTTTCATGGTCCAAGTATGAAACCTGCAGTGTGGTAACCAGAGTTGGGTCAAGTACATTTAAAAGTACAAGTACTTTTGGCATTCTACAAAATATACTTGAGTCCAAGTACATGTATTTTCTCAAGTATACAAGTACAAGTACTTTTCATGTAATGTGATATGCTGGATTACACTGTGTTGCGGGGATGGGGGGGTCTTTGGTCTTGGCTATGGTGGACAGGTTGTGACTGATTGAGTGTGTGAACAGGTGTCTTTTACACAGGTAACAAGTTCAAACAGGACAAAATGACAAAAAACTCCTGTAACAGTGGAATGTGCCGTTCATTTCCAAAGTAAACGCTTTGTTGATCCGGGACGTCATCTGACTACCACAGAAATGGCAGAAGTGTTTGACATCAGCACTTTTTCGGCATGAAAAGACGTGCGGAGAAATTCGCGCGTCGGGACGGAGGCGCAGGGCACAGAACAAAAAGCAATGCCCTGATGAAGCCTCACAGGACATGTTGTGGCATGTCCATCTCGTCCACAATTTCTCGGATAGTCACACAACTGAAAAGCCACCGAAAGCCGTCTGAATCTTCCGAATGGTGCAAGAGCTGGGCATGTTAGGGCTTGTCCTGTGAGACCAACACGGAGGTGCTTTTGTCCCGCGCCATGAGCGGCTCCGTGGCAAATTTCTCCGCTCCTCTTTCCATTACAAAAACTCCTGTAACAGTGGAATGTGCCGAAAAAGTGCTATGTCCAGCTGTCTTGCCATTTCTCTGGTAGTCAGACGACGTCCCCGTTCAACAAAGCGTTCACTTTGGAAATGATCTGGTCGTTTGAGCCTGGTGATCGCTGCTCGGTGCGCGGCGCGCCATCCACCGCTGTGGGCTGTCTTTAATCCAGTTGTAATTGTCCTTAATCTGTGTGAACCCCATAAAATCTTCACCGAAAGCCATCTGAATTTTCCAAATGGTTTCCACCTGGCTGTCTCTCACACGTTCTGAAAAAATTTTGATGAAGCAAAGCGGCAGTCGATCAGCCAATTTCCTGACAATGAAAATCCAACGAGGGGGCTGGACCACTCCTCCCACAAGGCGTGCTCACAGGCGAATGACACAACCGGCAGGCGTGAAAAAACTCACGCATGCGCACGAAGGTTCAAGCTTGGCTGATGCAATCACACACGATTCAAATCCATATAGTTTTTGCAAAAAATAAAAAGGTCCGTTACTTTTCTAACAGACCTCGTATTTGACAACTACACATTATTTATAATGCAGACACTAAGCAGGGGTCGTGGCCAAGCGGTTAGTGGGTTAGTGCACTTGGTTTCAGTGTGGAAGGTTCACGGTTCAAACCCCACCACTCCCACATTTCTTCTTGTAATGTGGAGTTGCGTCAGGAAGGGCATCCAGTGTAAAACTTGTGCCAATTCAACATGCAGATCCACCTTAGATTTCTTGGTTTCCCCAAGTGAAAAGAAGGGAGCAGCCAAAAGGAACTTAATCACAAAAGTAATAGTAAATAAAAATTGAATGAAAATCAGACATTGCTGTTGAATTGTTATTCAGCAGCATCATTACAAAAAAAACAAAAAAACAAACAAACTAATGAAACGGCCTGGATAAAAGTGATGGTACCCCGAAAAAAGATTGAAAATAATTTGACCATTGGTACATGTTAAACTACAGCACTGTGTGCATGGAGCGCAAACCTCCGCCAACGCTAGTTTACAATTCTACAAATTTTTACCATGGGAAAAAACTGTCAAAGTTCTGTTAGAAGTCGCTTTTCATATGATAAAATATAGTACAAAATATAGATCAAAAGGGCTTTTCAATATTAAATTCAAATGTCCGGATCAAATCCGGATCAGACTTTGTCAGGTGATAGTGAGCTTCAGTCTGCACCTCACATTCAAATATGAGAGTGATTGGGGCACATTTGATTAAGATATAATGTAAAATATACATTAAATGGGGTTTTCAATGTTAAATGGCCACAAAATTTGTAATCTGAATCAGATCCTGATCAAACTTTGTCAGTCGATAAAGGATACCACCCTACATAATGCTGTCAAATATGAAAGAAATTCAGTCTTTTTTCAAAATTAAGAATTTTTGAAAGTTCATTCAGTGTTAAAGGATAGGGATTTTTCCAGTTTTCCAAGATTGCACTCCTCGATCATGCCGGATATGCTGCAAGAGTCCTAAGCCAGATTATCGCATAGATGTTTGATGAATAACAGATGTGTAGATCTTGTGGCCATAGATGATAATGCAGTATTTTTTCATGTGGGAGTTGCTCTGGACTATAAGTCGCAAGACTTCCCAGAGTAGTAAAAACCTAAACCTTTTAGTCTTGAAAATGTGGTACCTGGGTAGATATGTTTAGACAAGCTCTGTATCCTGTTACATGCGGCCTTCTGTGAATATTGTTTGTGGTGTCCACAGGAGTTTATGGGGAGTCCAGGTACCAGAAGACTTTTTGTCACCCGAATCTTGAAACAGTTTGAGTGTGACACATTCCTCCCTGAAATCAACGCAGATAAATACCGGCTAATGCCACAGTAAGAACATCACACGTCTGCAGCACATTGAGCTCCTTCATCATCATCACAGTCCTTCAAGGGTCACACCAAGGTCTAAAACAACTTTATATTTGATCTGGGGGAGACTGGCTTTGTCAGTTTGGCATTTTTTGTTTGGTATGAAATATGGATATAGCGATCAGCATGTCCATCCGCCCGTCTTGGCTTTTTAGCACAATATCTCAAGAACCAGTTGACCATTCATTCATATTTAGCATAAGACTGTACTTGGGTGATCCCCTCACATTTTGTATTGCTGATTTGTGGGGATGGGGGGATATGTCTTCTCCTGAAGACTCTTGTTCTACACTTTCTGCTGTGTGTGATGACTCTCCTGCTCAATGATACAGCACCAAAAAATGCCACTTTTTCTTGTGGTTGACGGTTTAAAGGATGTGTTGTACATTCATGTCCGAGTTCGCAAGAATTCATGATTTTATGTCTATCCGTGTACATGTGCTAAAAATCGTGACACTGATGTATTTTATAGCTAAATTATTACTGACGGAGAAATGGGAGCGTTTTGAACCACTGAAGCACCCATCCATCCATCCATTTTCTTCCGCTTCGGATCGCGTCGGGTCGCGGGGGCAGCCGCTCAAGCAAAGCCGCCCAGACCTCCCGATCCACACACACCTCCCCCAGCTCCTCTGGGGGAACCCCAAGGCGTTCCCAAGCCAGCCGAGAGATGTAATCCTTCCAGCGTGTCCTGGGTCTTCCCCGGGGCCTCCTCCCAATGGGACGTGCCCAGAACACCTCTCCAGCGAGGCGTCCAGGGGGCATCCGAAAAAATCAAATCAAATCAAATCAATTTAATTTATATAGCACCAAATCACAACAAACAGTTGCCCCAAGGCGCTTCATATTGCAAGGCAAAGCCATACAATAATTACAGAAAAACCCCAACTGTCAAAACGACCCCCTGTGAGCAAGCACTTGGCGACAGTGGGAAGGAAAAACTCCCTTTTAACAGGAAGAAACCTCCAGCAGAACCAGGCTCAGGGAGGGGCAGTCTTCTGCTGGGACTGGTTGGGGCTGAGTGAGAGAACCAGGAAAAGACATGCTGTGGAGGGGAGCAGAGATCAATCACTAATGATTAAATGCAGAGTGGTGCATATAGAGAAAAAAGAGAAAGAAACACTCAGTGCATCATGGGAACCCCCCAGCAGTCTAAGTCTATAGCAGCATAACTAAGGGATGGTTCAGGGTCACCTGATCCAGCCCTAACTATAAGCTTTAGCAAAAAGGAACGTTTTAAGCCTAATCTTAAAAGTAGAGAGGGTGTCTGTCTCCCTGATCCGAATTGGGAGCAGGTTCCACAGGAGAGGAGCCTGAAAGCTGAAGGCTCTGCCTCCCATTCTACTCTTACAAACCCTAGGAACTACAAGTAAGCCTGCAGTCTGAGAGCGAAGCGCTCTATTGGGGTGATATGGTACTATGAGGTCCCTAAGATAAGATGGGACCTGATTATTCAAAACCTTATAAGTAAGAAGAAGAATTTTAAATTCTATTCTAGAATTAACAGGAAGCAAGTGAAGAGAGGCCAATATGGGTGAGATATGCTCTCTCCTTCTAGTCCCTGTCAGTACTCTAGCTGCAGCATTTTGAATTAACTGAAGGCTTTTCAGGGAACATTTAGGACAACCTGATAATAATGAATTACAGTAGTCCAGCCTAGAGGAAATAAATGCATGAATTAGTTTTTCAGCATCACTCTGAGACAAGACCTTTCTAATTTTAGAGATATTCAATCAATCAATCAATTTTTTTATATAGCGCCAAATCACAACAAACAGTTGCCCCAAGGCGCTTTATATTGTAAGGCAAGGCCATACTGCGCAATATTGCGCAAATGCAAAAAAGCAGTCCTACATATTTGTTTAATATGCGCATTGAATGACATATCCTGATCAAAAATGACTCCAAGATTTCTCACAGTATTACTAGAGGTCAGGGTAATGCCATCCAGAGTAAGGATCTGGTTAGACACCATGTTTCTAAGATTTGTGGGGCCAAGTACTATAACTTCAGTTTTATCTGAGTTTAAAAGCAGGAAATTAGAGGTCATCCATGTCTTTATGTCTGTAAGACAATCCTGCAGTTTAGCTAATTGGTGTGTGTCCTCTGGCTTCATGCATAGATAAAGCTGAGTATCATCTGCATAACAATGAAAATTTAAGCAATGCTGTCTAATAATACTGCCTAAGGGAAGCATGTATAAAGTGAATAAATTGGTCCTAGCACAGAACCTTGTGGAACTCCATAATTAACCTTAGTCTGTGAAGAAGATTCCCCATTTACATGAACAAATTGTAATCTATTAGATAAATATGATTCAAACCACCGCAGTGCAGTGCCTTTAATACCTATGGCATGCTCTAATCTCTGTAATAAAATTTTATGGTCAACAGTATCAAAAGCAGCACTGAGGTCTAACAGAACAAGCACAGAGATGAGTCCACTGTCTGAGGCCATAAGAAGATCATTTGTAACCTACACTAATGCTGTTTCTGTACTATGATGAATTCTAAACCCTGACTGAAACTCTTCAAATAGACCATTCCTCTGCAGATGATCAGTTAGCTGTTTTACAACTACCCTTTCAAGAATTTTTGAGAGAAAAGGAAGGTTGGAGATGGCCTATAATTAGCTAAGATAGCTGGGTCAAGTGATGGCTTTTTAAGTAATGGTTTAATTACTGCCACCTTAAAAGCCTGTGGTACATAGCCAACTAATAAAGACAGATTGATCATATTTAAGATCGAAGCATTAATTAATGGTAGGGCTTCCTTGAGCAGCCTGGTAGGAATGGGGTCTAATAGACATGTTGATGGTTTGGAGGAAGTAACTAATGAAAATAACTCAGACAGAACAATCGGAGAGAAAGAGTCTAACTAAATACCGGCATCACTGAAAGCAGCCAAAGAGAACGATATGTCTTTGGGATGGTTATGAGTAATTTTTTCTCTAATAGTTAAAATTTTATTAGCAAAGAAAGTCATGAAGTCATTACTAGTTAAAGTTAAAGGAATACTCGGCTCAATAGAGCTCTGACTCTTTGTCAGCCTGGCTACAGTGCTGAAAAGAAACCTGGGGTTGTTCTTATTTTCTTCAATTAGTGATGAGTAGTAAGATGTCCTAGCTTTACGGAGGGCTTTTTTATAGAGCAACAGACTCTTTTTGTGAGTTATACCACGGAGTCAGACACTTCTGATTTAAGGCTCTCTTTTTCAGAGGAGCTACAGCATCCAAAGTTGTCCTCAATGAGGATATAAAACTATTGACGAGATAATCTATCTCACTCACAGAGTTTAGGTAGCTACTCTGCCCTGTGTTGGTATATGGCATTGGAGAACATAAAGAAGGAATCATATCCTTAAACCTAGTTACAGCGCTTTCTGAAAGACTTATACTGTAATGAAACTTATTCCCCGCTACTGGGTAGTCCATCAGAGTAAATGTAAATGTTATTAAGAAATGATCAGACAGAAGGGGGTTTTCAGGGAATACTGTTAATTCTTCAATTTCCATACCATAAGTCAGAACAAGATCTAAGGTATGATTAAAGTGGTGGGTGGACTCATTTACATTTTGAGCAAAGCCAATCGAGTCTAACAATAGATTAAATGCAGTGTTGAGACTGTCATTCTCAGCATCTGTGTGGATGTTAAAATCGCCCACTATAATTATCTTATCTGAGCTAAGCACTAAGTCAGACAAAAGGTCCGAAAATTCACAGAGAAACTCACAGTAACGACCAGGAGGACGATAGATAACAACAAATAAAACTGTTTTTTGGGACTTCCAATTTGGATGGACAAGACTAAGAGACAAGCTTTCAAATGAATTAAAGCTCTGTCTGGGTTTTTGATTAATTAATAAGCTGGAGTGGAAGACTGCTGCTAATCCTCTGCCTCGGCCCGTGCTACGAGCAGGGGCGTAGGTTTGCATATGGACCATAGGGACAAGTCACAACCAATATTTTGGGATGGCAAAATAGTCCCTACCAATATTTAGCATTTTTGTTTATATAACAAAATCATTCACTATTTTTTTGCGAACTCGATACTATAATTTTAGTCGTCATGTTTTGTGTTTTCGACGTGCCAGAATGACAGGGTTACCCATGTTGCAATTTCATTAGCTCACGTTCTTCTCACATGGACGTAAACAAAGTGCATCTCGTGGCAGGCAGTGCTTCATTTGTAAAGTGGGAGGTCCCGGAGCAGAGAGGATGGGTGGGTCCGGTGCAGTGTTGCCAGATGTACGATAATTATCGTATTTGTACGATAGTTGTGCCCTCTGTACGATGTACGATCAATAATGGGAAAAAATCCAATATGTACGATAATTTCAGTTGGTTGGCCAAACACACATCTCTCTCTGACACCCAAGAATCATTTTGCAGGCGTTGCACTCAGTCGGCATCAAAGACACACCACACACAGGGCTGCTGCTGGCTTTGGGCGACCGTCATTTGAAAGCCCGCCCCCTCTCATACAGAGTAATGAGTTCCATCCAATCTGTGCCGTGACAGGAAGATTCCCCAACCATCTTTTTTTTCGAAACTTTATTTCAACAAATGCAATAACAAACGAACAAAACACAAGAGCAAAGAGATATACAAGAAAAATAAAAAAAAGTTCAAGTTCCTTATGGAGGTGTCAACATTTTTTCTGTGTTCAACAAAATCTGCACAAGTGTCCATGGCATCGGATGACGACAGCGACCTCGAGGTTGAATTCGACTCTTTCTAGTCTGGTAATTAACACGTTTGTGTCCCTTCACAGAAAAAAAAAATGTTTCTAGTCTGGTAGTGCATTTGCGTTGTTTTTGTGCCATAGTTTCCCCATTACTATAATTACTGTTTAAAAATGTGACATAAAATTCTTTGTAAATTAAAAAAAAAAAAACGCTAAAATAGCTACGTTGTATGCGTTTTGTTTGTGTACGATAATTTCTCCCAAAATACGATCATTTTGAGGTTTTGGTACGATAGTTTCATATTTCATATCTGGCAACACTGCTCCGGTGCAGAAAAACAAGAAGGGCGGGGTGGAGGGCTTGCGAACAATGCTGTGCGCCACACTTACAATAAACTGCACACCCACACAAACACGCACACACACCTTCACAAATGACACTAACATCCTGCCTTTTCCTCAAAAATTACTACATTTATGTTTGCTGTCTGTCTCTGTACTTTTCTGTCACTTTTGCGCTCTTTTTCATACTTTCCCTTGTTTCAAAAGTCACCGAACGCACTGTTGGAAAGAACGGGTTCTTGGCTTGCTGTCAAATTTTTCAGAGTGAGGGCTTATATGAGAACTTACGGTAATGAGAATCAGCGGCGCACTAGTTTTTTTTTTTTTTTTTTTTTTCAGCGGTGCACTAGTGTGAAACTTCCGTGTTTTTCCTTTGCGTTATGACATCACAGGCTTACGTTTACCGTAATACACCATATATATCATTGGAAATCTTTTTTTTTTTTTTTTGGCAAATTAGGTTGCCAGATACCTACAACTGCATTATTGATGAAGAGAATAGATTATACATCTTGGTTGCAAAAACTTTTTTTTTTTTGTTAGCTCCACAAGTATTTTTTTGTTGTCTTGTTCTCTCAGGTGTAGGCCTATAGAATAGATTAGTGATTTTGGGTGCAATTTTGTTATTTAAGCTATTTGTTTGTTTGCCTACACACTTAATAATGTAAATAAAGTGTTAAATTATTCAGCATTATGTCGTCATATGTTATGTATTATGCTGTACTTGTGCGTCTAATGGTATGAGTGGGTTAGGGGGTGGTGGTGGTGGGTAGGGGGGCCGGGGGGGGTATTGTCCCTACCAAAGCTGAGACCAAACCTACGCCCTTGGCTACGAGCATTCTGGCAGTTAGTGTGACTCGGGGGTGTTGACTCATTTAAACTAACATATTCATCCTGCTGTAACCAGGTTTCTGTAAGGCAGAATAAATCAATATGTTGATCAATTATTATATCATTTACTAACAGGGACTTAGAAGAGAGAGATCTAATGTTTAATAGACCACATTTAACTGTTTTAGTCTGTGGTGCAGTTGAAGGTGCTATATTATTTTTTCTTTTTGAATTTTTATGCTTAAATAGATTTTTACTGGTTGTTGGTGGTCTGGGAGCAGGCACCGTCTCTACGGGGATGGGGTAATGAGGGGATGGCAGGGGGAGAGAAGCTGCAGAGAGGTGTGTAAGACTACAACTCTGCTTCCTGGTCCCAACCCTGGATAGTCACGGTTTGGAGGATTTAAGAAAATTGGCCAGATTTCTAGAAATGAGAGCTGCTCCATCCAAAGTGGGATGGATGCCGTCTCTCCTAACAAGACCAGGTTTTCCCCAGAAGCTTTGCCAATTATCTATGAAGCCCCTGCATACCAGCCCGGGCAGGAGGTTTGGCTATCCACAAAGGACATCCCCCTGCAGGTGGAATCCCAGAAGCTAAAGGACAGGTACATAGGACCTTTTACTATACTCAAAGTCCTCAGTCCGGCCGCAGTGAAGCTGAAGCTGCCAGCTTCACTGCGGATACACCCTATTTTTCATGTGTCAAGACTCAAGCCCTGCAATACCTCACCACTGTGTGCCCCTGGACCAGCGCCGCCTCCTGCCCAGATCATCGACGGGGAGCCCGCGTGGACAGTACGCCGGCTCCTGGACGTCCGTCGAAAGGGCCGGGGGTTCCAGTATCTGGTGGACTGGGAGGGTTATGGCCCCGAAGAGCGCTCCTGGGTGAAGAGGAGCTTCATCCTGGACCCGGCCCTCCTGGCCGACTTCTACACCCGTCACCCGGACAAGCCTGGTCGGGCGCCAGGAGGCGCCCGTTGAGGGGGGGGTCCTGTTGTGTGGGCCACTGAAGAGGAGGTACTGCTGGCCCACCACCACAAGATGGCGCCCTGCTTGAAGTGCGGGCTTCAAGCACGAGAGGGCGTCGGAGCGACCGGGAGTGACACCTGTCACTCATCATCCGTACCAGCTGTCACTCATCCACTACTCAACACCATCACCATAAAGGCCGGACTGCAACTCCACCTCCCCGCCAAGAAATCAGCTACCATACAGGTAATTCTCTGCTGAATCTAAACCGAACAATAGTCTGATCTCTTTTGCAGCCGTTTTCCTGTGACGGATTCCTTGTCTGCTGTGTTGGCGTTTGGTGTGGACTGCGACGGCTTCGCCTCCCACCCCAACCAGATAAGTGGTTGTCACAGGAGCTGTCCGAGTGTGTTATAGGAGGTGGAGGTCTGACTGCTGAAGACAGTGGCCACCTGGGGTGCAGGGCTTGGCGGCTCCGATGTTCTTCAGATCCGTTGGTGGTGGAAGCTGTGTGGGATCCGGCTCTTCTCGCCCAGACGTCTTCTATCTTCGAGCCTGCCACACGTCACCTTGTGTATGATTGACATTCCGCAATATTGTTATTGTCTGTACTTCGTTGTGCGCTTCACAACATTAAATTGTTACTTTTTGGCTTATCCATTGTCCGTTCATTAACGCCCCCTGTTGTGGGTCCGTGTCATGACACCTTCCCAACACTGTGACTGTGCCATCATAATATTCTGTATGTTATAGAGATTTATATAAAAATGAGATCACTTCAGCGGCTTGAGTTTGTTCCTCCTCTACAGTTTTGGAGAAGACTCGCACTGCACAGGAGTTGCTGGCATATGAAGACAGATTTTGTCCAACTTGTAAAGAGTTGGGCAGCACGGTGGATTAGTGGTTAGCACTATTGCCTCACAGCGAGAAGGTCGTGGGTTCAATTTTTGTGGCCTTTCTGTGTGGAGTTTGCATGTTCTCCCCGTGTGTGCGTGGGTTTCCTCCGGGTGCTCCGGTTTCCTCCCACATCCAAAGACATGCGGGTTAGGTGGATTGGAGTCTTTAAATTGTCCATAGGTGTGTGTGTGGATGTGTCTATTTGTGGCCCTGCGACAGACTAGCCTCCTGTCCTGGGTGTACCCCGCCTCATGCTCTATGACTGCTGGGATAGGCTCCAGCCCCCTGCAACCCTTAATTGGACTAAGCGGTAGAAGATGAATGAATGAATGAATGAATTAATGTAAAGAGTTGGATAAACAGCTGCCTCCATCCGTCCAATCTGTCCTTGCAAATTCACTGCAGAAAATGGTTCTGGGAAGCATTAGCGTGGCTAAAACCCTTCAGCTTCTGGGAGGCGTCCCCCCAGACCCCCCAACCAAGGCCCTCTTGAACCCCAGCCAATGTTAGCACTTTTCTTTATTTGCCACTCACATGCCTGTGGATGACTTTGCTGAAATATTTCAGAAAAAGGAAGCAGGATGGAGCAAAGAATCAAGCAGAGTTTCACTTCTTATTTGTATTAGAAAACAAGAACTTTTTAATTTTAATTAGGGTTAAGGTTATCAACATTTTTGGTGCACGTCATTTGAAGTCACCCAAGGCCAAAGGCTATTGGAAAGGTGGTGTGACTTCATATTAAAGTTCAACAGGGTGTATCTCTTAACCAGTTCCTCAAAACAGATGTTTTCACTGCATAAAAGCACTGGACCAAATATTTGGCCTTGGCCTGTGACCTTGACTTTTTATCAAATTTTGTCCAACTCACTTTGTCCTTCACTAACTCTCAATCCTTCCACCAGATTTGGTCCTGATCAGGTCAAAGTCTTGAGTCATGCTGTTTACCAAAAACAAAACCTCAATGTTTGCTGCTAGTATAAAAAAATGATCGTTTGCGATACTGTCCTTTAGTGAGGCACAAAAAAAAAAAAAAAACACAACACAAAATGATACTGGTCTGAAATATTAAAAATAAATAAAGTAAAAAGCTGGAGATGTCACATGAAGAATGGCATCTGGATATTAAACCTTTTGACCATAAAAGGCTGATAAATTCCACCCCCAAGTGAGACACACAAGTATTTAAGTGATACAGAATTCTTTTTTCCTTCTTCTTTTTTGAAGATTTCATATTTTGGCAAAAGCATATTTTCTGTTTCAGTAAAGTTAATTCATATTGGATCAGATCATGGACAATGAGATACATAATAACAGAATGGAGCCAACCTGATGACGTCATAAAGACTGTTAAAGGTTATTCAAGTTCATAGTAGTTCAAACATCACAAAGCTCAATGCTCACAAGAAATGAGATGTCTGTGTGAACAGTTCAGTTTTAGTGTGAACACAGCAGTGAACACAAACATCAGACTGAAGAAAACAAACCTTCAAATACGAGAAATTAAGAAACACTTTGAAATAACAATTCAAACTCAGTCGGTGAGGATGCTTCGTAAAGTCCTAAAACCAGTCATTTTTTCTCGTTTTGACTCTGTGATTCCTCATTTTGTCTTTCTTGGCTTGTATTTTTTTTTTATTTGTGTTCATATTTTCACTATAAAACCTGATGAGAGAGTTCAACTCAAACTGATTGAAGAAAATGATGAATAATTCTAAGTTGTGACTAATTCTCATGTGGTTTTGCTGCCTTGCATGTCTCCAGGACTCTGGGCCGAGCAGGTCGGATCACAGCTGACCCTTCTCACCCTGCACACGGTCTATTCAAACCACTCCAATCGGGCAGGAGGCTACGGTCCATCTGGACCAGAACCTCCCGCCATAAGAACAGTTTCTTCCCCTCTGCCGTTAGACTCATGAACACCTCATAATTCAGTCACCTTAAGCTTAACTCTGTCACTTTATCATTTTATCACGGGTCACTTTAGACAATGTACTTTGGTTTTTAATTGCACTCCTCCCACTGCACTGTTTTTTCTGTTTCTCTGTTGCACACAGCCTTTCATATTTCATATTTCTTTTTTTATCTTATATTTTATCTTATTTTGACACACGTTATATTTTATCTTAGCATTTTATCTCTTCTTAATGTTGCACCATTGTACAAAAGCAAATTCCTAGTCTGTGAATCCTGTTCACTGGCAATGGCAATAAACTTCTTCTGATTCTGATTCTGATTGCTCGGTGTGCCTCTGCCTCGGCTCCGTGCAGCACTCAGTATCTGTGTTTTGTCTGACTATGATGTCCAGTAACTTCTTGGGGATCCCACGAATTCTCAGGACGTCCCAGAGATCAGTCCGATCAACTGAATCCAACACTTTAGGAAAATCAACATCGACTGCAAAGAAGCTCTGCAGACTGTTTTTGTTTCAGTGCAGCTGATTGGTCAGCTGAAAATAAACACTTCATAATGATTGCATGATGCTAATTCATTGTCTCTTGTTGTGTTTGCAGCCCCCCAATCTGCTGGACTCAGACTCTGAGACTGAAGGACCAAAGTCTCTGGAGACAAAGCTTCCTGATGACGATTCATGGAGGGTCAAGTTTCTAAAAGACACTGAAGCCAAGCAGCTGCAACTTCTCAAAGTGCTCACTGCCAGTCACAGAAGAAATTTTTTGGGGGTGAAATATGTATGTGATTTTTGTTTTGAGGGGTACAATACCTCTGCTTCCCATAATTGTCCATCTTATTGTAAAATTTGTGAATCCTCGCAGTGTTAACAAAAAAATAACCCAGTATTTTGCACTGATTGTAACAAGTCGTGTCGCTCGCCCGTCTGTTACAGCCTGCATAAACAGCCGAAGTATCATCCTTCCGCCGGTAAGTTCGTTAGTGTGTGTGATAACAGAAAAATATGCCCTCGATGTAAACGCGAGTATTACATAGCGTTTTCTAAAAACAGCACTCCGCACGTCTGTAAGCAGAAAAGGTGTCATATATGCAGTGAAGCGCTCCAGGAACCGAGCGAGGGTCACCTCTGCTATATGACGCCAGTCAAAGCTGAAGAGACGCATTCAGACAAATACGTTTTTTATGACTTTGAAATGTTTGTCAATAATGACGGGGAACATGTACCATTTTACGTCAGCACTGTAACAAAGACTGGGGATTTTTGGAGCGCGTGGGGGACAGACTGCGTAGCCCAGTTCTTTAAACATTTTATAACAAGAAAATTCAAAGAATACGTGTTCATCGCTCACAACTCAAAAGGTTTTGACGGCTATCTGCTTCTAAAGTATCTAGTCGAGCAAGGCGTAACCCCCGCTGTGATTATGACCGGGAGTAAACTATTACTCATGACAGATGCCACCTTTAAACAGAAATGTATAGATTCATTGTCATTTCTCACAATGCGCTTGGCACACCCCTTTGAGTCTGGTCTGCTCGAGGTTTCTTCCTCAGAGGGAGTTTTTCCTTACCTCTGTTACTCTGGGGGTTGGTAATGTTAGACTTTACTTGTGTGAAGCACCTTGAGGCAACTCTGTTGTGATTTGGTGCTATATAAATGAAAAGAAATTGAAAATTGAAAAAAATCCTCTGCGATGTGGATGAAAATCTATGGCCAAACAGAGAGCAGCGCATGGACGGCCAGGAGAGGGAGGGTGACGACAGCGACCAGTGAAAGTGTTACTGTAGATATGAAACTTTATTTACTGTACTAAAACTAAACTTATATCTACCACTGTAGGCTAGATATAAGTTTTTCTTTTTTGTTTTTTTTGCTTGTATTTATATTTTGTACATGTACAGAATACTGTGTACATTTTCTTTATGTACTCTAATGTATGGAAGTTACTTTATGTGTGTGAATAAAAATGGTTATAATTTCCTTGGCAGTATGAGTGCAGTGTTTGATGTCAAACTTTTGAGGCTGCTCTTACTGTGAAATCCTTTTTCAAGGATTTCACAGTAGTCTTACAGAACTGTAAGAGTGTTTGGCCAAATGATCTTATAGTTTTAAGAATGTCATTTCTGTTTCAAGAAATGAGCCAAACAATCAGATAAAAACTGTAATCAAATTAAATGTTTATAAAACTTTTGCTCAATCGTGTACACATTACATGAATTACTTTTTTTTTTGTTTGGTCCATCCAATGTCAAAAATGTCCCTCGGTGTTTCAGAGCGCACAGCCTCATGAAAACTAAAAGGCCTCAGTGTCATTGTTTCATATTCTCGCCTAAATGGCGCCACCCTGTGTCAGTATGTCGCAACTGAAACTGATGAAAGTGAAATTTCAGCATCAGCGTTCACTTTTATGTAGAAAAGTAAACACATTTCCACTGTTGGAATATCAGGGCTCCAATGACATTTTAGTTGCCAAGCAACCATGCAGATTATTTTGTTTGGATTACATTAGGATAAAGGTTACGGTTTAATTTTTATGACATTCATGTGAAGTCTCTGATGTTTTAACAATACTTCAACTTCTGCACCAACACTGGAGCAGAACTCTGACACAGGTGGGATTCCTGAATTTTTCCTCACCTGAGACAGATGGGGGCGGGGGTGGGGGTATAAGGCTGCAGTAGATCAAACGGGTAGGGCGGGGCCAGAGCGCAGGAAGCTCAGACGGGTAGGGGCGGGGCAAGAACACTGAGGGACGCGCATGCCCCACCCCTACCTGTTTGAGCTACTAAGCGTCTTTATGACAGAGAGTAAACTGAGCGACCTTACGTCAAAAACTGATTTATGGCCCTGTCAGCCAATCAGAATCGACTACATCACTAAGCCCCGCCCCTTATGACATCACATCCTATCAGAATCGACTACGTCACTATGTCCCCCCCCAACCACACCCCTATCCCCTCCCCTAGCCCCGCCCCTGGCTCCTCCCCTAGCCCCACCCAAGCTCCGCCCCTAGCCCCTCCCCTAACCCTGCCCCCAAGCTCCACCGCTAAACCCACCCATAGCACCTCCCCTAACCCCGCCCCAAGCTCCGCCTCCAAGCCCTACCTCCCCTCCCACCCGGGTCTAATATTTTAATGTCATTTTATTTCATGAATTAAAGAACGATTAAAAAATACCTCGATCTTTTTTAATGTATTAAAGAATTAACTAATTCTTAAATAATTAAACATAAATCAGTGTCTAATATTTAATACCCCTTTAATATTTTTTTAATTCTTAAATTAAAGCGCGTCCTTTTATGGTTTTTAATGCCTCAATTAAAGAAGGATTAAAAAATACCAGTATCTTTTGCACAATTATGGGAGGTTTTCTTCAATTTAGTGTTTAAACACGAATATTTTAATACCCCTTTAATATTTTTTAATTCTTAAATTAATGCGTCTCCTTTTCTGTTTTTTAATTCTTAAATTAAAGAAGGGTTAAAAATCATCTTTCGGCTGTAACGGCTGTAAGTCTTTGCAGCAAGATGGTCAAATACCCACGCACAGAGCTCCTCACGGAAACATGACCCCATGGCTGTAATACCTGTTGCAGACGCTAGCTGTGTGCGTGTGTGTCTGTCTGGGGGTGTGTGTGCATGTGTGTGTGTGTGTGTGTTTCGGAGCTGTGTGTGTGTGTGTGTGTGTGACCTGCGCAGCGGGGGTGTCACGCCGGATGGTCTTTTATAACATAGTAGAGAAGCTTGAATCTTTGGTTGAAGCTTGAATGTTTTATTACATCCGATTTCCTGAAGACGGGGTCGTTTGCTGGGCTTGTTTGAAGACGGAAAAACAAAGCTTATTCTTAGTCACGATAGATGCAGTTTCTTTTAAGATATTACCCGGTCGATCAGGGGCTGCGGGACAGCCGCTGATCGGAGATGCCGCCCGAGGTGATGAAGGCGGAAAAAACAAAGTTTCTTCTCAGTCACGCCAGATGGTGTTTTTATTCATCCGAGGCATTGAATTAAGCCCCGCGGGCCGAAGACAGGGTTTAAAAATCCCCTTTTCGATGACAGAGTGACGTACAGCATTCACCATGGCGAGACGAACTCCGATCCTCCGTTACATCTGTGAGACGCCCGTGAACATCACCATGACGACAGAGGGCTCACTCGCTCCAAAAAAAGCGAGGATGTACATCAGCCGCTTGAGTCAGCCGATACCGGAGGAAGATTTGACGTACAGCCTGGAGGGGCCCGAACGTTTAACTTACACGTTCGATCCGTATTTTGCCCAAGTAAGTTTCTTCACTCTGGTTGAGCGTGAGACTGCCACTCGAGGAACCCCGCGGGTGGCGCTTACTTCCGCCGACTGGGGAGTGTTCTCCGCGGCTGCAGGGTCGATGATTCGTGACACGGTCAACCCTGAGCCTCCAGGAGATCGGACGCCGGAAAAGAGGAAAACTCACTTCCAACTCACCTGGCTCAGCCCCCAGGGGCCGCGCTATAAGGTGATATTTCAGCGGGGACCTCCTGATGCTGACTCTGAGGGTGAAATTAAATTGGAGAGAGTTAGTGCCAGCGGCCGCATCAGATCCATCACAGCCGCGGCTGAGAGCTGGGACGAGTTGTTCAACACCTGCAACGAGAGGATTACGGGCCTTTTTACAAGGTGTCTGGCCTGGAGGGACGTCATCGAAGTCCGAAAAAAACTTGGCGCCTCTTTTTACTTAAAAAAAAAAAATAAACAAAAAAAAAAAACTCTGCCGTAGCTCTTCCCCCGCATGCACGGGGATTTCTATAAAAAAACAGCGGACCACACCTCATTTAAGCATTGGATGACGGACCAGCATGAGCTCCTCAACCTCCCCCATCGCACCGGCCGATGACATCACTTGTGACTGCACACTCGCCTGTGGAAGAGACCCGCCATCCCCGGGGCAGGCCTGGACGAGATCCGCCGAGCCGGTCGTGAACCAGGACCGGCGCCAGAAGGCTTCACGGACCCGCGGCGGGTACGAGACCCCGTGGGGAGTTCAGCTCGAACCGGTCTGGGGCGAGATCCATCCTTCTCACGCGCTTTCTAGCCCGGGAGGTGTGGGCTCTCTTCCCGCTGTCACGGAGGCCGCGAGTCCGGGGGAGGTACAAGACCTCGAGCGGGCTGAGAAATACGCTACATCTTACGCATCAGACCGGCCAGACGGGTTCCTGTCAGAGGAATTCCTGAAAACGGTGAAAGTCGGCATGGCCCACTTACTTTTGGCTGTGATCAAAAGTTACAGACAAAAACTCTGTTACGGGTGTGAGATCGATCACCCCAGCCAGCGCCAGCACGAGTGCCTGGACCTGTTAAATGAATATTTCTTTACCGGACATTTTGAGAGATTAATGGTGAGACTCTGGAGACCGACCTTCATTCCGGCTGTGGTAAAACTCCTAGCCCAGCGCTTCCTCAACCCATCGGCGGCGAGGGTCCAGAGGGCAGTAGAAAACATCCTTACTGAGCTGAAATACACTGATAATTTTGAAGCAAAGATCAATGAACTGTACACATGTTTCAGTGAAGACGCCGATCTCGACATGGAGGGGATGGTAGCCCTCTATAACCCAGACGACTGAAGAAAAAAAACCTGCATTTTTTTTTTAATATCATCATTATATTGTTTACAGTCATGGGTAATTGTGTGATGAGTCTCTTTCAAAGCCTGCGGGAAGTTTATATTATACGTGGACTCTCGTATAAGCTGGAGCGGGCCGTCATTCGCAGGGTGGAGACCCCAGACACCCCGCCTTCATGCGTTATGGAGAGGGTCTTCGACGTTATCAGACGTCGTCCCGGGCCTGGAGTCTGGACAGAACATATCTACAACGCGGCTCTCCATTCATCTGAAAAATCTCTGTACAGCGTATTACTGAAAATCTCTGTTTTGACCACCGACGATTTTACACGGTGTAATCCGCTGCACCTGCTTACATTATACACTCTGTTTGTGGATGTGATGGCGTGCCGGGTGAAACAGCTGGAACTGCCCAGAGGGGAGATTGTTCCTACACTTTTACAGCTGAATACTGAAATAAACCGTAAATGCGGGGGAGATGTATCAGAGTTTTCCAGTTTTGTACGTGAACGTATACTTTTTTCCTTCATGTATGTTGTGTTTAATAAACATGAACGTGTACTTTTTTCCTCCACGTATGTTGTGTTTAATAAACATGAACGTATACTTTTTCCTCCACGTATGTTGTGTTTAATAAACATGAACAATTGCTTTTTTCTCTGTGTGTGACTTTAATGAATGTAATAAAGCATATATTCTAAAACTTACACAGTCAGTGTCCTTTCCAATAATATTGTTGAAAAAAGGGTGAAATGTTTTCAAATCAAATTTATTTATATAGCGCCAAATCACAACAAACAGTTGCCCTTCATATTGAAAGACAGAGTCATACAAACGAGGTTGTTGGGAAGGTGTCGTAACACGGACCCACAACAGGGGGCGCTAAAGAACGGACAATGAATAAGCCAAAAAGTAACAATTTAATGTTGTGACAAAACACAACTAAACACACAGAAATTGTAAAGTCAATTAACACCAGGTGACGTGTGGGCAGGCTCGAAGATAGAAGACCCCCGACGAGAGAGAAGCCGCGTCCCACACAGCTTCCACCACCAACGGTCTGAAGAACACCGGAGCCGCCAAGTCCCGCATCCCCAGGTGGCCTCTGTCTTCGGCTGTCGACCCTGGTACTGCTGGCAGAAAGCAGAGACAAGATGAATGAGTGTGAGTCCGCACACTCAGTAGTCCACAGTCTGCACACAGTTAGGAGGGAGCACCTCCACCTCCAATCACACACTTGTGCAGCTCCTGATTAACCACTTATCTGGTTTGGGGTGTGAGGTGAAGCCGTCGCTGTCACACCAAACGCCAATTCCGCAGATAAGGAAAGCACCAGGAAAACGGCTGCAACAGAAGTTCAGATTATTACTCAACACGAGTCAGCAGAGAAAATTACCTCTTGGTAGTCGATTTCTCGGCGGGGAGGTGGAGTTGCAGTCCGGCTTATGTATTGGTGTAGATGAGTGACAGCTGGTGCGATGAGTGACAGCTGTCACTTCCTCTGGGTCTGGCACCCTCTCGTGCTTGGAGCCCGCACTCCAAGCAGGGCGCCCTCTGGTGGTGGTGGGCCAGCAGTACCTCCTCTTCAGCAGCCCACATAACAGGACCCCCCCCTCGACCTGGCTTGTCCAGGTGTCTTTTGTAGAAATCGGCCAGGTGGACCGGGTCCAGGATGAAGCTCCTCTTCACCCAGGAGCGTTCTTCAGGTCCATACCCCTCCCAGTTCACCAGATATTGGAACCCCCGGCCCTTACGACGGACGTCCAGGAGCCTGCGGACTGTCCAAGCAGGCTCCCCGTCGATGAGCCGGGCAGGAGGCGGCGTAGGTCCAGGTGCATAGAGGGGCGAGGTGTGGTGTGGCTTGATGCGGGACACGTGGAATACAGGGTGGATCCGCAGTGAAGCTGGGAGTTGGAGCTTCACTGCGGCCGGGTTGATGATTTTGAGGATTTTAAATGGTCCAATGTATCTGTCCTTCAACTTAGGGGAGTCCACACAGAGGGGGATGTCCTTTGTTGAAAGCCACACCTCCTGCCCGGGCTGGTATGTGGGGGCCGGGGAACGCCGGCGGTCCGCATGGGTCTTGGCCCTCGCCCGGGCCTTCAACAGGGCAAAGCGGGCGGTCCGCCACACCCGGCGGCACCTCCTGAGGTGGGCCTGGACCGAGGGCACACCGACCTCTCCCTCCACCAACGGGAACAATGGGGGCTGGTACCCCAAACATGCCTCAAAAGGGGAGAGGCCGGTAGCAGACGAGACTTGGCTGTTATGGGCATACTCGATCCAGGCCAGATGGTGACTCCAGTCCGCCGGGCGCGCCGAGGTGACGCAGCGAAGGGCCTGCTCCAACTCCTGGTTAGCCCGCTCTGCCTGGCCGTTTGTCTGGGGGTGGTACCCGGACGAGAGGCTCACGGTGGCCCCCAGCTCCTTACAGAAGCTCCTCCAAACTTGCGAAGAGAACTGGGGACCACGATCTGATACGATGTCCGATGGTATCCCATGCAGCCGCATGACGTGGTGGACCAGGAGGTCTGCTGTCTCCTGGGCCGTCGGGAGCTTCGGGAGGGCCACGAAGTGGGCCGCCTTGGAGAACCAGTCCACTATCGTGAGAATGATGGTGTTGCCCTGGGACGGCGGGAGGCCTGTGATGAAGTCCAGGCCGATGTGAGACCAGGGGCGGTGAGGCACCGGCAGGGGTTGGAAGAGTCCCGAGGTCCTCCGATGGTCTGCCTTGCCCCTGGCGCAGATGGTACAGGCCTGGACGTAGTCCCGAACGTCGGTGACAGGAGAGCTTGGATCCGTGACAGAAGTCCAATACGGCAGCTCTGGCCTCTTGTGGGACGTACAGTCTGTTCTTGGGGCCGGTCCCCGGGTCCGGGCTCCTTGCCAGGGCCTCCCGGACGGTCTTCTCCACGTCCCAGGTAAGGGAGGCCATGACAGTGGACTCGGGGATGATGGTCTCGGTGGGGTTCGACAGCCCCGCCTTGGCTTCCTCTTCGTGCACCCGGGACAACGCATCCGATTTTTGGTTCTTGGTCCCGGGGCGGTACGTGATCCGGAAGTCAAAGCGCCCGAAGAACAGAGACCAGCGGGCTTGCCTGGGGTTCAGCTGCTTGGCGGTCCGGATGTACTCCAGGTTCCGATGGTCTGTGAAAACCGTGAAAGGCAACAACGCCCCCTCCAGCAGGTGTCTCCACTCTTCAAGAGCCTCCTTCACCGCGAGGAGCTCCCGATTGCCGACGTCATAGTTCCGTTCAGCTGGGGTCAACCTGCGGGAAAAATAGGCACAAGGATGGAGAACCTTATCAGCTTCCACGCTCTGGGACAGCACGGCTCCTATCCCTGAGTCAGAGGCGTCCACTTCCACTATGTACTGGCGATCAGGATCAGGCTGCACCAGAACTGGTGCAGTCGAGAACCGGCGTTTCAACTCCTTGAATGCGGCTTCGCACCGATCCGACCAGGTGAAGGGGACCTTGGTGGAGGTCAGGGCAGTCAGGGGGGTAACTACCTGACTGTAGCCTTTAATGAACCTCCTGTAGAAATTTGCAAAGCTAAGGAACTGCTGTAGTTTCCTGCGGCTTATTGGTTGGGGCCAATCTCTCACCGCCGCAACTTTGGCCGGATCAGGGGCGACGAAGTTGGAGGAGATGATGAACCCCAAGAAGGACAAAGAAGTGCGGTGGAACTCGCACTTCTCGCCCTTCACAAACAGCCGGTTCTCCAACAACCGCTGTAGGACCTGACGTACATGCTGGACATGGGTCTCAGGGTCCGGGGAAAAGATGAGTATATCGTCCAGATATACGAAGACGAACCGATGCAGGAAGTCCCGCAAGACGTCATTTACCAAAGCTTGGAACGTCGCGGGGGCGTTAGTGAGGCCGAACGGCATGACCAGGTACTCAAAGTGACCTAATGGGGTGTTAAATGCCGTCTTCCATTCGTCTCCCTTCCGGATCCGAACCAGGTGGTACGCGTTTCTAAGATCCAATTTAGTGAAAATTTGGGCTCCATGCAGGGGCGTGAACACTGAATCCAACAGAGGTAACGGGTATCGGTTGCGAACCGTGATCTCGTTCAGCCCTCTGTAATCAATGCATGGACGGAGTCCGCCGTCCTTTTTGCCCACAAAAAAGAAACCAGCACCCATCGGGGAGGTGGAGTTCCGGATCAGCCCGGCGGCTAAAGAGTCCCGGATGTAGGTCTCCATTGATTCGCGTTCCGGACGTGAGAGGTTGTACAACCTACTGGACGGGTACTCAGCGCCCGGGACCAAATCGATGGCACAATCGTACGGTCGGTGCGGGGGAAGAGTGAGCACCAGATCTTTGCTGAAAACGTCAGCAAGATCGTGGTACTCCTTTGGCACCGCCGATAGATTGGGGGGGACTTTAACCTCCTCATTAGCCGTCGTGCCGGGAGGAACCGAGGATCCTAAACACTCCCGGTGGCAGGTTTCGCTCCACTGCGTCACAACCCCGGACGGCCAATCTATCCGGGGATTGTGCTTCACCATCCATGGAAATCCCAAAATCACTCGGGAGGTAGAAGGTGTTACATGGAACACGATCTCCTCCCTGTGATTTCCAGACACAACCAAGGTCACTGGCTGTGTCTGATGTGTAATTAATGGAAGCAGGGTGCCATCTAGTGCTCGCACCTGCAATGGTGCCGGCAGAGCCACCAGGGGGAGCCCTACTTCCTTTGCCCATCCGCTATCCAGCAGATTCCCTTCCGACCCCGTGTCTACCAGTGCTGGGGCGTGAAGGGTTAAATCCCCACAAAGGATCGTTACTGGGATTCGTGCAGATTTGCGGGGTTTCCCCGCGTGCGTGTTATGGCCCACCCTTAGCCCAGTTTCTAAGGACGGGCGTTGTAGTTTGACCGTTTTGGGGCAGTCCTTCTGCATATGCTCACAAGAGCCGCAGACAAAACACTCCCCGCGGGCCAGCCTCCTTTGTCTGACGTTTGTTTTTATCTTGGCCCTGCTCGTGTCCATAGCCTCCTCAGCAGGGGGAGCTGTAGCCACACAGAGCTCTCTGGCAGTGAAGCGTGGGGACGACGTCACCCTTTCGGAACAGGAAGGGGGAGGGACGGCTCGTGCCCGGTCACGCCCCCCGGCCTGCTCCCGACGATGCTCATTCAAACGGTTGTCTAAGCGTATAACCAAATCGACAAGCCCGTCAAAATCCCACGGTTCCTCCTTAGCCAGCAGGTGTTCCTTCAGGACCGGAGACAGTCCATTTACGAAGGCGGCGTGGAGCGCAACGTTATTCCGCGATGCGGAAGTCGACTGCATACTCGGCTGCGCTGCGACGCCCCTGTCTCACTGACAGCAGCACGCTCGAAGCGGTCTCGCCTCTGTTGGGATGGTCAAAAACTTGTTTGAACTCCCGTATAAACTCAGCATAAGACGTTAGGAGCCGTGAATTCTGCTCCCAAAGTGCCGTAGCCCAGGCGCGTGCCTCTCCTCGAAGCAGACTAATAACATAAGCCACCCGGCTGGCGTCTGACTCGTACATGACAGGACGCTGTGAAAAGACGAGGGAACACTGCATGAGGAAATCTGCGCACGTCTCAACACAGCCTCCGTACGGTTCCGGAGGGCTTATGTATGCTTCAGGGGACGGTGGGGGGGGTCGTTGAACGACCAGTGGAACGTCTGTTACAGGCCCAGGACCAGCAAGAGGAGTGGCTGCAGCAGCGCCCTGATCGTGCGCTTCCACCCTGGCGGTGAGAGCCTCCACCCTCCGGTTAAGGAGAACATTCTGCTCGGCCACTAAATCCAGCCGAGCCGTGAAGGCGGTTAAGATTTGCTGCAGCTCACTCAACACGCCTCCCGCTGACGCCTGCGCTCCTGGCTCTTCCATTGGCCGTTCAAGCTCGGGTTGACGCCCCTCGGAGTCCATGACGAATGGCCGAGAAATCCTGTTGGGAAGGTGTCGTAGCACGGACCCACAACAGAGGGCGCTAAAGAACAGACAATGAATAAGCCAAAAAGTAACAATTTAATGTTGTGACAAAACACAACTAAACACACAGAAATTGTAAAGTCAATTAACACCACGTGACGTGTGGGCAGGCTCGAAGATAGAAGACCTCCGACGAGAGAGAAGCCGCGTCCCACACGGCTTCCACCACCAACGGTCTGAAGAACACCGGAGCCGCCAAGTCCCGCGTCCCCAGGTGGCCTCTGTCTTCGGCTGTCGACCCTGGTACTTCTGGCAGAAAGCAGAGACAAGATGAATGAGTGTGAGTCCGCACACTCAGTAGTCCACAGTCTGCACACAGTTAGGAGGGAGCACCTCCACCTCCAATCACACACTCGTGCAGCTCCTGATTAACCACTTATCTGGTTTGGGGTGTGAGGCGAAGCCGTCGCTGTCACACCAAACGCCAATTCCGCAGATAAGGAAAGCACCAGGAAAACGGCTGCAACAGAAGTTCAGATTATTACTCAACGTATGAGTCAGCAGAGAAAATTACCTCTTGGTAGTCGATTTCTCGGCGGGGAGGTGGAGTTGCAGTCCGGCTTATGTATTGGTGTAGATGAGTGACAGCTGGTGCGATGAGTGACAGCTGTCACTTCCTCTGGGTCTGGCACCCTCTCGTGCTTGGAGCCCGCACTCCAAGCAGGGCGCCCTCTGGTGGTGGTGGGCCACCAGTACCTCCTCTTCAGCGGCCCACATAACAGAGGTTTTGGTGGAAAAAAAGGTTCTCGTATGAATTTATGCGGGGTTTTAACACGGTCTTATTAAAAGGTCGAGGCTGATCTGTGAGCGCTCTCCACGGTAATGAATCAGAGTTCAATTTAACGTTTCCAAGAGCGCCTATTTAAAACAAAACATTAATATTTATGTTCGCTAAAACATATAAAAATGAAAAAGGTCTATCCGCGTCATCATTCTGAAGAGATCCGCCTTAAAAGATGGGTGATGAGGATTAATGAGGGCTATGTATTATAGTCCGGCAAATCCGGGGAGTTTTGGAGGACCGGAGCATTTACGCAGGGCTCTGCGTGATCAGTGGTGTCAAAAGTACACACATTTGTTACTTAAGTAGAAGTATAGATACTGCAGTTTAAAAACACTCTGGTAAAAGTTGAAGTATCAACTTGACGTCTTTACTCAAGTAAAAGTGAAAAAGTATGTGCTCCAAAACCTATTTAAAGTATAAAAGTATAAAGTAACTTTAAAAAAAAAAAAAGGTAGATGCCACTATATGAATTGAAAGCTTAATTTAAAAACTGATTTGTTCTACATGTGGCCCAAGACCCAAAACCCAAAATTACCCCCAACACCACCTGCACGAAAATGTTTCAATTCTAGAAGCTCTGAAATGCAATCTGGGACTATTCCAGACAATAAACTGCAGTGAGTGCAGCATCCATTTAGTGAGAAAAAAAAACAAACAAACAAAAACCCCCCACAACTTTCCTTATTCAAATTCATTCCAGTAGTATTCTGCTCTTACTAGGATGCAGCAGTTTTGTAGTTTGGCAGATAGTTCTGGAGAAAATCACTGAAGAAATTAACACATTGAAAATATGGTTTGACCGAAACAAACTGTCATTAAATAAGACAGGGATGAAGTGGAGGTGTAAGAGTCACTAGGTGTTCACAGAAAACACTTATTTATTTATGTATGTTCATTGTTAGTTGCTTTTATATTTTCTGTTGTGTTTCTATTCAGGTTCTTTTTGCCTCTTTCTCTAAAATTTTATATAATAATCATTAGATTATTAATATATAAACAAAAATAAATTTAAGAAATATTACACTCTGAAAACAAATGCAGCCGAACGTGATGAGAGCTGCAATTGCTTAATGCTAACTTTTAACATTGAAAATGCCATAGACATGCTAACGCGTTAGCGTCACTCCCGTTTTTAAGTTATAAACAGTAGTGTCAAAAGTACACACATTTGTTACTTAAGTAGAAGTATAGATACTGCAGTTTAAAGACACTCTGGTAAAAGTTGAAGTATCAACTTGACCTCTTTACTCAAGTAAGTGAAAAAGTATGTGCTCCAAAACCTACTTAAAGTATAAAAGTATAAAGTAACCTTAAAAAAAAAAAAAAGTAGATGCCACTATATGAATTGAAATGTTAATTTAAAAACTGATTCGTTCTACATGTGGCCCAAGACCCAAAACCCAAAATTACCCCCCAACACCACCTGCACAAAAATGTTTCAATTCTAGAAGCTCTGAAATGTAGTGAGCCTCCCAGGGGACATAGTGGGAAAAAAAATTTAGGTGAGAAAAAATAATAATCTGGGACTATTCCAGACAATAAACTGCAGTGAGTGCAGCATCCATTTAGTGAAGGAAAAAAAACCCCCACAACTTTCCTTATTCAAATTCATTCCAGTAGTATTCTGCTCTTACTAGGATGCAGCAGTTTTCTAGTTTGGCAGATAGTTCTGGAGGAAATCACTGAAGAAATTAACAAATTGAAAATATGGTTTGACTGAAACTGTCATTAAATAAGACAGGGATGAAGTGGAGGTGTAAGAGTCACTAGGTGATCATAGGAAACATTTATTTATGTATGTATGTATTTATGTATTTTCATTGTTAGTTGCTTTTATATTTTCTGTTGTGTTTCTATTCATGTTCTTTTTGCCTCTTTCTCTAAAAGTGTATATAATAATCATTAGATTATTAATATATAAACAAAAATAAATTTAAGAAATATTACAATTTGAAAACAAATGCACCCGAACGTGATGAGAGCTGCAATTGCTTAATGCTAAGTTTTAACATTGAAAATGCCATAGACATGCTAACGCGTTAGCGTCGCTCCCGTTTTTAAGTTATAAAATACATCTATCAACTGTTTCAGAAGACCATAACAGGTCGGTTTAACATAGAAAAGGTAAATAATACTCACAAAAGTATGCTCTTTAGGGTTTTAGCGGGGGAAAATTAAGCGAAAGAAAGAAAGAATAAACAAAGCAATAGGTCGAAGCATTGCTTCAATCTGCGAACCACTGCTACGATTGGTTCAAGGTTCAAAGCAAAGCCGTGCTGCAGAAAAGTTGATTACAGGCGCACATGACGTGAAATATATATACATATATATATATATATATATATATATATATATATAAACATTAAACTGAAGCCGAGTAAGGAGGCTGTTTGTTTTAAAAATGTAAGGAATAGAAAGTACAGATACTTGTGTGAAAATGTAATGAGTAGAAGTCAGAAGTAGGCAGAAAAATAAGTAATGGAGTAAAGTATAGATACCTAAAAAGTGTACTTAAGTACAGTAACGAAGTATTTGTAC
This sequence comes from Thalassophryne amazonica, assembly GCF_902500255.1. Lineage (NCBI taxonomy): Eukaryota > Metazoa > Chordata > Actinopteri > Batrachoidiformes > Batrachoididae > Thalassophryne > Thalassophryne amazonica. The sequence goes on from NC_047107.1 coordinate 123,114,070, forward strand.
TTCGTTACTTGACACCTCTGCTTATAAAATACATCTATCAACTGTTTCAGAAGACCATGGTTTAACATAGAAAAGGTAAATAATACAGAAGTATGCTCTTTAGGGTTTTAGCGGGGGAAAATTAAGCGAAAGAAAGAATAAACGAAGCAATAGGTCGAAGATTCAATCTGTGAACCACTGCTTCGATTGGTTCACGGTTCAAAGCAAAGCCGTGCTGCAGAAAAGTTGATTACAGGCGCACATGACGTAATATATATATATATATATAATTCCCGCGAATGCACCATGAGCAAATTGGATTTATTCGCCGTCCCCGGGACCCAGCTGTCCATCGAGCAAAGCCAATACGTTGAGGTCAGCCCGTTATCAGCCCTGACGGACACGGGCCCTATCGAGTTTTTTATCCCAGGAGACGGTGAGAGGTAATTAGATCTCAATAATACGCTGCTTTATCTGCGATTGAAAATTACAAACGCCGACGGGACTGACCTGGCTAATGACGCCCATGTGGGGGTAATAAATTACCCTCTCAATACGATTTTTTCGCAAGTCGACGTGACTCTGGGTGACCGGCTAATTTCCCAGTCCAGCGCGACGCACCCGTACAGGGCGATGATTGAGACGCTGCTGAACTTTTCGCCCGCTTCATTGAAATCACAGTTCACGGGCGGATTGTTTTACAAAGACACCCCGGGTCAGCACAATTCGACCGCTGTGGATGACGTGGGCCCGAATAAAGGCCTCGTGAGCAGAGCGCGCTTTAGCGCCGAATCGCGAGAATTTCAAGTTCAGGGCCCGCTGCACGTGGACATATTTTTCTGCGAGAGGCTTCTTCTGAATAATGTTGATCTAAGAGTTAAATTAATTCGAGCCAGCGATGCTTTCTGCCTGATGGGGCTGGCGGCCTCCACTTTCAAGCTGAAAATTCTGGGTGCGTCCCTATTAATTAAGAAAGTCACCGTATCCCCTGCAGTGAGACTGGGTCACTCCGCAGCTCTCATGAAAGGGAACGCCGTGTACCCGTTATCACGAATCAACGTTAAGACTTACGTGATCCCCAGCCATTCCAGGATATGAACCAGGAGAACCTGTTTTTAGGAACCATGCCCAAATATGTGGTTCTGGGTATGGTGAATCACAATGCATTCAGCGGGAGAAGAGATCTGTCCCCGTTTGAATTTGCACACTATGACCTGGAGTACCTCGCACTCAGTCAAAACGGGAGACAGCTGCCGGCTAAAGCTTTCCAGCCTGAATTTAACAACGGACTCTCTGTGAGGGAGTTTTACAATCTCTACACGGCAACCGGGCGACACCTCAAGGACCTGCCTCTCTGTATAGACCGGGAGGATTTTGCACACGGCTATGCACTGTACGTCTTCAGTTTAAACCCGGAGGAGGACAGCGGCGCTCTGAGCCGCGTCTCCACAGGGACCCTGCGACTTGAGATGAGATTCAGAGTCGCAACTCCGCATACCACCACGCTGATAGTGTACGCGTGTTACGATTCTCTCCTGGAGATTAATTCCAAGCGACAGGTCCTTGTGGATTTTTACTGATGAACACCCTGGAATTGGACGCTGTTATGAGGGGCTTAATAGGAGACCTGTTCGCCGGTGTATTCGCGTCTGACGAGTTATTCCGGATCAAGCCGGACCCTCCCGTATATTTCATTGTAAACACCCACCCTAGACATTTACCGGGGGAACACTGGTTAGCGCTCACCGTTGAAAAAAATGGTCGGGCCACATTTTTTGACTCGTTCGACCTCAGCCCGGACTTTGAATACTACCCTAAAAGCATCCTGCGATATCTGGAGAATCTCCCAGATGTTAAAAACATTCTGTATCACAACAAACAGCTTCAGCACGAGTTATCGGACGTATGCGGACAACACTGCGTGTATTATCTGTATAACAGAGCCGCCGGGAAGTCATACCAGGACGTGGTGTCTTTATACACCGAAAATACTATCGCGAACGATGATTTGGTTTCTGATTTTGTGAAAAGATATCGTTATTGCCTTAAGAAAAGCTGCAATACCTCCTGTAACCAGCTAGCAGGGCCTTTGCATGAGTTTAAATATTGTCACGGCTTGTGTTAACCGGCGTTCCTATTATTTTATGTTTTTCCGTGTGAAAATGTAACCCCCATGTTAGAATGCTCTCCCGATCATACCTTTAAAGTTTTATCGCGTTTGCATAATTTAAAACCCCGTTATTAAGCGTAGAAAGAAGCATTGACCTTTGACCTTTGATTTTTTATGTGTGTTTTTTTGTGAAAAATGCTTCGGCTGTGTAGAAAACGCTCTCCCGATCATACCTTTAAAGTTTTATCGCGTTTGCACGCTTTAAACCCCCGTTATTAAGCGTAGAAAGAAGCATTGACCTTTGATTTTTTTATGTGTGTTTTTTTCGCCTGAAAACGGGATGGATGTGTGAGAGCGGCCTCCCGATCATACCTTTAAAGTTTTATCGCGTTTGCACGCTTTAAACCCCCGTTATTAAGCGTAGAAAGAAGCGTTGACCTTTGACCTTTGATTTTTTTATGTGTGTTTTATGTGTTTTTGTGAAAAATGTTCTGGATGTGTAGAAAACGCACCCCTGATCATACCTTTAATGTTTTTCGGTTTTTTGCATCGTTGTTATTAAGTAGAGAAGTGCTGAAAGTTGTTTTTAAACCATATGCCGAATAAAAGTGATGAAGGCCGGAGATGAGTTTCAGTCGGTGTTTTATTAGTAACAATATACAAAAACGTGTCTGACTGCGATGTATTTTAAAAAATCTTGATCATAATATCCAGTCAGTTTTTAATTCGACACCCTCCTTTTATGGTGAGAAACCTTCCCAGCGTTGGAAGTCTTTTTTTTCTTAAGTTTCTTCCTGGCCGGCGAATCGGTTAAAAGAAGGGTTTCATCCGGCGAGCTGCTCCGTCCTTTTTTAAGCTTCTGAAACTGCTCGCGGGCTTGCGGGTTTGATACGCACGCCACCGGAATGTTACGCTCCTGTAAAATATTGAGGAACTTCACCCAACCTGTAGGGGGGCTCGATTTCTTGAACGAGGATCTGAGATGTTTCATAAGATCTATGGCGTGAGACCCCCTCACGACTTTCCCCTTGTAAATAAATTGCCCCAACGGACTCCAGCGCGTATTACCCATCGACAATTTCCTCATAATATACTCAGCGTTTCTACGCTCTCTGGAGGGGATATTCTTCAGGACCTCTGTCACAGTCTCATCCAGCTCCTCCTCCTCCTCAGGTTGCTTAGCGACGCGAGTCTCTTGCGGGGGTGAAACGCGTGATTCGAGTTTCCCCTGCTTGATCAGGATTAAATAGTGCTGCAGCAGAGCCTCATACTTTTTAATTTTTTCATAAGGGGAGTGAGTACATTCCTCCAGCATGGCCCGCATTCGCGAGTCTAAATCATTTTCCGCCGTTTGTCTGATGGTATTTCCGCTCGGCAGAACGGTATGTCCGAGTTGAAGCATCTGTTGAGGAGTCAGTAAAAACATCTTTTGCGCCGCTTTCAATCAATCAATCAATCAATTTTTTTTATATAGTGCCAAATCACAACAAACAGTTGCCCCAAGGCGCTTTATATTGTAAGGCAAGGCCATACAATAATTATGTAAAACCCCAACGGTCAAAACGACCCCCTGTGAGCAAGCACTTGGCGACAGTGGGAAGGAAAAACTCCCTTTTAACAGGAAGAAACCTCCAGCAGAACCAGGCTCAGGGAGGGGCAGTCTTCTGCTGGGACTGGTTGGGGCTGAGGGAGAGAACCAGGAAAAAGACATGCTGTGGAGGGGAGCAGAGATCGATCACTAATGATTAAATGCAGAGTGGTGCATAGAGCAAAAAGAGAAAGAAACAGTGCATCATGGGAACCCCCCAGCAGTCTACGTCTATAGCAGCATAACTAAGGGATGGTTCAGGGTCACCTGATCCAGCCCTAACTATAAGCTTTAGCAAAAAGGAAAGTTTTAAGCCTAATCTTAAAAGTAGAGAGGGTGTCTGTCTCCCTGATCTGAATTGGGAGCTGGTTCCACAGGAGAGGAGCCTGAAAGCTGAAGGCTCCGCCTCCCATTCTACTCTTACAAACCCTAGGAACTACAAGTAAGCCTGCAGTCTGAGAGCGAAGCGCTCTATTGGGGTGATATGGTACTACGAGGTCCCTAAGATAAGATGAGACCTGATTATTCAAAACCTTATAAGTAAGAAGGGGATTTTTTTTTTACCGCAAATTAATTCTATTTTATACCCATTGCGGGGTCCAGACGCCTTCACTCTTCACCGGTCGTAGTGGAAATGAGCGGTGACTCCTTCCCACAGGGGTACGTGACTGAGAAGAAACTTTGTTTTTTCCGCCTTCATCACCTCGGGCGGCATCTCCGATCAGCGGGTGTCCCGCAGCCCCTGATTGACCGGGTAATATCTTAAAAGAAACTGCATCTATCGTGACTAAGAATAAGCTTTTTTTTCCGTCTTCAAACAAGCCCAGCGAACGACCCCGTCATCAGGAAATCGGATGTAATAAAACATTCAAGCTTCAACCAAAGATTCAAGCTTCTCTACTATGTTATAAAAGACCATCCGGCGTGACACACGCAGGTCTCACACACACACACACAACCTCCGAAACACACACACACACACACGCACACACACAACCTCCGAAGCACACACACACACGCACACACACACAACCTCCAAAACACACACACACACACACACGCACACACACATGCACACACACCCCCAGACAGACAGACACGCACACAGCTAGCATCTGCAACAGGTATTACAGCCGTGGGGTCATGTTTCCGTGAGGAGCTCTATGCGTGGGTATTTGACCGTCTTGCTGCAGACTTACAGGCGTTACAGCCGAGAGATTATTATTTTTAACCCTTCTTTAATTTAAGAATTAAAAAACAGAAAAGGAGACGCATTAATTTAAGAATTAAAAAATATTAAAGGGGTATTAAAATATTCGTGTTTAATCACTAAATTGATGAAAACCTCCCATAATTGTGCAAAAGATACAGGTATTTTTTAAATCCTTCTTTAATTGAGGCATTAAAAACCATAAAAGGACGCGCTTTAATTTAAGAATTAAAAAAATATTAAAGGGGTATTAAATATCAGACACTGATTTATGTTTAATTATTTCAGAATTAGTTAATTCTTTAATACATTAAAAAAGATCTAGGTATTTTTTTAATCGTTCTTTAATTCATGAAATAAAATGACATTAAAATATTAGACCCGGGTGGGAGGGGAGGTAGGGCTTGGAGGCGGAGCTTGGGGCGGGGTTAGGGGAGGTGCTAGGGGCGGGGTTAGGGGTGGAGCTTGGGGAGGAGCTAGGGGCGGAGCTTGGGTGGGGCCAGGGGAGGAGCCAGGGGTGGGGCTTGGGGGCAGGACTAGGGGAGGGGCTAGGGGCGTGGTTAGGGGGCAGGACATAGTGACGCAGTCAATTCTGATTGGCTGTGATGTCATAAGGGGTGGGGCTAGGGGCGGGGCTTAGTGACATAGTCGATTCTGATTGGCTGACAGGCCCATAAATCAGTTTTTGACATAAGGTCGCTCAGTTTACTCTCTAATATCATAACACTTAATCTACAACTCCTGGCAAAAATTATGGAATCACCGGCCTCGGAGGATGTTCATTCAGTTGTTTAATTTTGTAGAAAAAAAGCAGATCACAGACATGACACAAAACTAAAGTCATTTCAAATGGCAACTTTCTGGCTTTAAGAAACACTATACGAAATCAAGAAAAAAGATTGTGGCAGTCAGTAACGGTTACTTTTTTAGACCAAGCAGAGGAAAAAATTATGGAATCACCCTGTAAATTTTCATCCCCAAAACTAACACCTGCATCAAATCACATCTGCTCGTTAGTCTGCAAAAGAACACTCCAACACATCGCTAGTATTTTGTTGCACCACCTCTGGCTTTTATAACAGCTTGCAGTCTCTGAGGCATGGACTTAATGTGTGACAAACAGTACTCTTCATCAATCTGGCTCCAACTTTCTCTGATTGCTGTTGCCAGATCAGCTTTGCAGGTTGGAGCCTTGTCATGGACCATTTTCTTCAACTTCCACCAAAGATTTTCAATTGGATTAAGATCCGGACTATTTGCAGGCCATGACATTGACCCTATGTGTCTTTTTGCAAGGAATGTTTTCAGTTTTTGCTCTATGGCAAGATGCATTATCATCTTGAAAAATGATTTCATCATCCCCAAACATCCTTTCAATTGATGGGATAAGAAAAGTGTCCAAAATATCAACGTAAACTTGTGCATTTATTGATGATGTAATGACAGCCATCTCCCCAGTGCCTTTACCTGACATGCAGCCCCATATCATCAATGACTGTGGAAATTTACATGTTCTCTTCAGGCAGTCATCTTTATAAATCTCATTGGAACGGCACTAAACAAAAGTTCCAGCATCATCACCTTGCCCAATGCAGATTCGAGATTCATCACGACTTTCATCCAGTCATCCACAGTCCACGATTGCTTTTCCTTAGCCCATTGTAACCTTGTTTTTTTCTGTTTAGGTGTTAATGATGGCTTTTGTTTAGCTTTTCTGTATGTAAATCCCATTTCCTTTAGGCGGTTTCTTACAGTTCAGTCACAGACGTTGACTCCAGTTTCCTCCCATTCATTCCTCATTTGTTTTGTTGTGCATTTTCAATTTTTGAGACATATTGCTTTAAGTTTTCTGTCTTGACGCTTTGATGTCTTCCTTGGTCTACCAGTATGTTTGCCTTTAACAACCTTCCCATGTTGTTTGTATTTGGTCCAGAGTTTAGACACAGCTGACTGTGAACAACCAACATCTTTTGCAACATTGCGTGATGATTTACCCTCTTTTAAGAGTTTGATAATCCTCTCCTTTGTTTCAATTGACATCTCTCGTGTTGGAGCCATGATTCATTTCAGTCCACTTGGTGCAACAGCTCTCCAAGGTGTGATCACTCTTTTTTAGATGCAGACTAACGAGCAGATCTGAATTGATGCAGGTGTTAGTTTTGGGGATGAAAATTTACAGGGTGATTCCATAATTTATTCCTCAGAATTGAGTGAGTCCATATTTTTTCCCCTCTGCTTAGTCTAAAAAAGTAACAGTTACTGACTGCCACAATTTTTTTTGTCCTTGATTTCTTATAGTGTTTCTTAAAGCCAGAAAGTTGCCATTTGAAATGACTTCAGTTTTGTGTCATGTCTGTGATCTGCTTTTTTTCTACAAAATTAAACAACTGAATGAACATCCTCCGAGGCAGGTGATTCCATAATTTTTGCCAGGGGTTGTAAATGGCTTGCACAATCCCACCAAACGCAGCAAAGTTATTGCGAAAATGAAACGTGAAAAGCAGGATGTGATTTTTTGGCAAGAGACATCTTTCAGATGAGGAACATGAAAAACTCAAAAAGCTATGTAGGTTTTAAGCATTCATATTATTCATCTTATAAAAAAAAGTAATTCAAGAGGAGTAGCAATGCTTATTTCTAATAAAGTAAACTTCCAGTTCTCCTCCCAGATTTCTGATAAAGAAGGCTGTTATGTTTTGGTGAACGGTTTTATTGATCATAAAGAAGTCACATTATTGAACGTGTATAGACCACCAGGGAGGGATAAGCAGCTAATTAGGAGGGTTTCTGACTTGATATGTCTTGAAATATCAGGGGTGTTGATATGTGGCAGAGACTGGAACCTCAACTTACAAAAAAAATTTACCTGAAGCACTGCAAGTTAAAAAAACGTTGAAGGAATTAGGTATGATTGACGTCTGGAGAGATCTACATCCAGGTGAAAAAGGATCGTATTCTCATTCAATGTTCTCCAGACTTGACTATTTTTTTTATGCTAAATTCAGATAGGCACAGGATAATAGATTGTAACATAGGAGTCAGGGATGTCTCAGATCATGCTGGAGTCTATTTGGTTTTACATCTAGACATGAAACGTAAGGAGACTCTCTGGAGACTTAACTCTAGTTTCCTTAATGAACCACCATTTCTAGAATATGTTGAAGAAGAATTTAAGAGTTACATTTTTCATAAAAATAAAGGCGACGTTACACCCAGTGTGTTATGGGATGCTGCTAAGGCAGTTCTCAGAGGCAAATTAATAATGTGGTCATATAACAGGAAAAAAGAAAAAGAAAAACCAATTAAGGACATGGTTGTTCAGCTTAAACATTTGGAAGAGAAACACATGAAAAACAACAATGAAGAGACTTTAAAGGAATTATCCTGTGTGCGTCAGGTTCTAAATGATTTATATGTGAACCAAATAGACAAGAAGGCCAAATTTGTCAAGCAAAATTATTAGGAAAATGACCCTAAAGCCAAAAAACTACTTGCCTGGAGGGCACGTAAACAACAGGCTGACAGGTTCATACACAAAGTAAAAAATCCTCATACCAACAAGATGCAATACAATTTAGAAGCTATACAACAATCCTTTGTGGCTTACTATTCCAATTTATACTCCCAACCCAAAGCAGCTGATTCAACATTGGTAGAACATTTCTTGACCTCCTTGGATTTACCGTCAATTGGAACGGAACAAAATAATACACTTATGCGAGAAATAACAGAATAGGAAATTAATAGAGTAATATCAGACTTGAAGAGCAATAAAATGCCGGGCCCAGACGGTTTTCCACCTGAATGGTTTAAACGTTTTAGATATATAATTACTCCACTATTAACATCTTGTTTTAACTATGTGCTGAGGGGAGGGACTCCACCACCATCTTGGAAGCAGGCTCTCATTTCAATACCAAAAACCGGTAAAGACACAACAGAATGCAGTTCTTACAGACCTATATCTGTTTGAAATGTAGATTATAAAATTTTACTAATATAATGGCTAAAGATTAGAAAATATAATACCTGAATTAGTAGATACCGACCAGACAGGTTTTGTCAAAAATAGACACATGATAATGTGCATCGAGCACTCCATCTCCTCAACCATATGAAAACTGCGAAATCAATAGCTCTTAGCCTTGACACTGAAAAGGCGTTCGATTCCGTCAGATGGGAGTTTTTATATTTAACCCTAAAACACTTTGGTTTTAATAGTCAAATAATTGCCTGTCTTAGCTCCTTGTACACCTCACCCACAGCCAGGATAAAAGTGAATGGTGACCTGTCAGACTTGGTTTCCCTTAAGCGTGGTTGCCGGCAGGGACACCCGCTCAGCCCAGCTCTTTTTGCTTTATTTATTGAGCCACTGGCACAGGCCATTCGTGAATCTAAGGACATTACAGGTATCAATATATATGGCTCCGAGCGCAAGGTTTGTTTGTATGCGGATGACATGTTGGTGACACTTACTGAACCTGACAATAGCCTCCCACTACTGATTTCTTTACTTAACACATTTGGTTCATATTCTGGCTACAAGCTAAACCTCCATAAAACACAAATACTTGCATTTAACTACAAACCAAATAAAAATACTGTTAAACTTTTAAAGGGCAATTGGAATAGTAGTGAAATTAAATATTTAGGAGTTCAACTGCCTAAAGATTTGAGTGACCTCTTCAAACATAATTACATCCCTCTAACCACTAAGATTAAGGCAGACCTTAAACGATGGTTACTACTGCCACTGAATACGGATAACAGAATTCAATTACTAAAAATGATCATGCTGCCCAAATTGCTTTACTTATTTCTTGTTTTGCCAGTTGGAGTGCCCTCCAGGCAATTTGTTGAATGGAACAGAATGCTCTCAAACTTTGTCTGGAATAAACAGAGTCCAAGAATAAGGTTTGAAACATTGCAACTGCCTAAAAATGAAGGTGGTATGGCAGTCCCGTGCTTAAAAAATTACTATAAAGCTGCCCAGCTCAAAGTTCTGATTGCATGGTGTGACCCATTATGTGATGCCAAGTGGAAAGAAATAGAGCAAGCTGAAATTCAAACTCCTCTCCCGTCGGTTTTAGGGGATAAACCATTATTGCACTCGCTTTTAAATAAGGTGTCTAATCTGATTAAGGTACCATTAGGCATCTGGCTTAAAGAACTCAAGAACAAGACCACGGAAGATGATGCTAAAGTCCTACGCTGGCCAGCATATGACTCCGAATTTATTCCTGCAAAAGTTAAACTTTAGAAGTTTATTGAGCAGATTAAACAATACATTCATATACATTTATAGGGAAAAAAGAAAACATACAACTCAAAAGGAGTAGGCTGAAGCTATTGCTTATCTGAGCCTACCCCTCTACAGTATCATCGTTTATAAGCTGCTTCTTTTACACAAAGCTCTTGTAATAATTTTCATTATTGATTTTATACTTACATTTTTGAGTGATTAGCAACACTACTGTAACAAACTTCAGTCAGTAAACCAATAAGGTCCATCCCAGCCACAAGCACTCCACAGTGTGCAGGTGTCTGTCCATAGACCCTTTAGTAAGTTTCACACAAATAGATCACTGATCTTTAGCATACTCTTTAAATACATACATTTTATATAGTCTTTTAAATTGTAATATACTTGTAGCATTTTTCAAATTATCCTGTAGTGCATTCCATAGGTTCACCCCTTTCTGGTAATACATTGGCTTTTGAGAGTTATACACGCACACTGAACTTTGAGGTTGAGATTCCCTCGTAATTGATATCCTCCTTCTCTTTTCAAAAACATATTTTGGATGTTGCTGGGAAGTACGCAGTAAACTGCTTTGTATATAATAAGTAGAGTTTTCAACCTTATTATGTCATCAAGTTTTAGGATTTGGGATGTTAGGAACGTTGTATCGGTCGTATCGTATCGGTCGCTGTAACGGTCGCTGTATCGGACCATCGTGGTGAAGAGAGAGCTGAGTAGGGGGGCAAAGCTCTCGATTTACCGATTGATCTACGTTCCGATCCTCACCTATGGTCATGAGATTTGGCTCATGACTGAAAGAATGAGATCGCGAGTACAAGCGGCCGAGATGAGTTTCCTCCGCAGGGTGGCTGGGTGCTCCCTTAGAGATAGGGTGAGGAGCTCTGTCACTCGGGAGGAGCTCGGAATCAAGCCGCTGCTCCTCCACGTCGAAAGGAGTCAGTTGAGGTGGCTCGGTCATCTTTTCCGGATGCCCCCTGGACGCCTCGCTGGAGAGGTGTTCTGGGCACGTCCCATTGGGAGGAGGCCCCGGGGAAGACCCAGGACACGCTGGAGGGACTACATCTCTCGGCTGGCTTAGGAACGCCTTGGGGTTCCCCCGGAGGAGCTGGGGGAGGTGTGTGTGGATCGGGAGGTCTGGGCGGCTTTGCTTGAGCTGCTGCCCCCGCGACCCGACTCTGGATAAAGTGGAAGAAAATGGATGGATGTTAGGAACAGTGTGTTAGTATGGTCCCTAAAGCCAACGTTATGCACAATCCTAATAGCTTTTTTTTGCAGTCTATAAAGTGGCGTCAAGTGGCTAGCATAGGCATTTCCCCAGATCTCAGCACAGTAGTTTATGTAGGGCAGGATGAGAGAGCAATACAGAATGACAAGAGCTTTTTGATCAAGTAGATATCTGCATTTTCCCATTATTGCTACGTTTTTTGTAACCTTTTGGCAAATACTGGTAATCTGCGGTATCCAGCTAATATCATGACTCAGAATCACACCAAGAAATTTAAATTCTTTTACACAATCAATTTTTACATCATCAATGTGGATTTCGGGTTGAGTTTCCTTTCTACTTTTCCAAAATAACATCATTTTTGTTTTTGACACATTTAATGATAATTTGTTTCTATGAAACCATTCTTTAATTTTGCACATCTCTGCTGTGATTTCGGTCACCAGAAGCTGTAGATCTTTGCCAGAACCTAGTATTGTTGTCGTCTGCGAATAGTATAAATTTTAATTTTGTGGTTACATTACAAAGGTCATTTATATATAACAAACAGTTTAGGCCCTAAAACAGAGCCCTGTGGGACTCCACACAATGTAATTCTACATCCAGATGTATGCTCACCCACCTGTACATACTGCTGTCTATTGTTAAGATATGATTCTACCCACTTTAGCGCGACCCCTCTAATCCCATATTTATATAGTTTTTTTAATAGTATTTTGTGATTGATAGTATCGAATGCTTTCTGGAGATCCATGAAAATGCCTATTGAATGCATCTTGTTGTCAATTTGATTAGTTACTTTCTTGATAAGATCAATAAGAGCAAGTGAGGTTGACATGTTCTTACGGAAGCCATATTGACTATCGCTGATTAAGTTATTCTTGTTTATGAAACTGTCTAGTCGAGCAACAAAGATTTTTTCTAAGATTTTTGATAGTTGAAGTATTGATACAGGACGATAATTTGTGAATTGCTGACTGTCACCACCTTTATGAATTGGAGTGACCTTGGCAATTTTCATAAGGTCTGGGAATACACCAGTTCTTAAAGATAAGTTAAAAATATAAGATAATGGGGTAGCAATCTGATTTACTACTTTTTTAATTACTATCATGTCAAGGTCATTCCAATCTGTAGATGTTTTATTTTGACTTCCGTTTACAATTCTAATTATTTCATTTTCATTTATTGGCGTGAGAAATAGAGATTTTACATTATTTATGACATTGTTTGCAACATTGCTGTTGTCCATTGTGTCAATCTTTGCAGCCAGCTGAGGTCCAATGTCGACAAAGAAGTCATTAAAAGCATTTACAATAGTGTCTTTATTGGTTATTTTTTTCTTGGTTTATAATCATATGATCTGGAAAAATTACAGATTTTAGTTTTAGTTTCTATTCATTGCATGGTTTAAAGTATTCCATAATCCTTTCATATTATTTTTATCAATCAAACCTCTATAATAATCTGACAACTCCTTAATATTTTAGTTAATTTATTTTTATACATCTTATACTTAGTCTCTGCTTCTGTCGTTCTTTTCCTTAAAAATTTCCTGTACAATACTATTTTTTTCTTACACGCATTTAATAAACCCTTTGTCAACCATGGACTCTTTTGTTTTCAGATCATATTTATGTTCAGTTTCAGGGCAACATTTATCATACAAGTGCTTGAATGTGTTAATAAAGTGTACATATTCTTTATTAGCATTTTCTTCCATTACATTTTCCCATTTTAATTCAGACAAACTTTGCTGTAAAGCGGTAATAGATTGTTCTGATCTTATTCTTACCTTTCTTAACATTTCCCTTTTTTGTTTGTTTCTATGTTCAGTTCTTTTTTATGTGAAAGTACGAAGATTGGCAAGTGGTCACTGATGTCTAACTAAAATACCACTTGTTATGTTGTTACATAAGGCATTTGTAAATATATTGTCGATTAGGGTAGCACAGTGTGCAGTGATACGTGTTGGATGTGTAATTACAGGGTATAGAGATAAGCTGAACATGGTATCTAAAAATTTTCGTGTGGGTCTGTGTGTATTTGCTTTCAATAAATCGATATTATAATCCCCACATATATATATATATATCTTTATGAATGCTATTTGTATATATTTTTTTCCATATATTCTGTAAATATTTCCATATCTGCACCCGGTGCTCTGTAAATACCCGAGATTAATATGTTTTTTCCTTTTCCCACCTTAATTTCCACTGTAACACATTCAAACACTTGATCTACTTCGATTGTCATTTTATTAACCAACTGTGCCTCTAGATTTTTATGTACATAAAGTGCTACTCCTCCCCCAGGCTTGTAAGTTCTATTTTGAGTAAACATATAATAGTCATCAAGTTCAAAGTTTTCAATTTTCTTTTCTTTTATCCATGTTTCTGAGAGTGCAATTACTTTAAATTTTATTCTAAGCTTATTTAAATACTCTTTGATTTGCTCGAGGTTTGCATACAAACTCCTATAATTTAGGTGGATAATAGACATGCATTTTGACTTATAATCAATATCTTTATAGTGATGTAAATCCGGATCTACTTCATTTAAAGTGTTAACTATTTTGTATTCATCAACTGAGAATGTCTCCAGTTTTGATCTTCAGCGTGCACTGGGGCGGTTTGCAGCCGAGTGTGAAGCGTCTGGGATGAAGATCAGCACATCCAAATCCGAGGCCATGGTTCTCGACGGGAAAAAGGTGCTTTGCCCTCTTCAGGTCGGTGGAGTGTCCTTGCCTCAAGTGGAGGAGTTTAAGTATCTTGGGGTCTTGTTCACGAGTGAGGGACGGATGGAGCGTGAGATCGATAAACGGATCGGTGCAGCATCTGCAGTGATGCGGTCGCTGTATCGGACCGTCGTGGTGAAGAGAGAGCTGAGTAGGGGGGCAAAGCTCTCGATTTACCGATCGATCTACGTTCCGATCCTCACCTATGGTCAGATGAGATTTGGCTCATGACCGAAAGAATGAGATCGCGAGTACAAGCGGCCAAGATGAGTTTCCTCCGCAGGGTGGCTGGGCGCTCCCTTAGAGACAGGGTGAGGAGATCGGTCACTCGGGAGGAGCTCGGTGTCGAGCCGCTGCTCCTCCACGTCGAAAGGAGTCAGTTGAGGTGGCTCAGGCATCTTTTCCGGATGCCCCCTGGACGCCTCGCTGGAGAGGTGTTCTGGGCACGTCCCATTGGGAGGAGGCCCCGGGGAAGACCAAGGACACACTGGAGGGACTACATCTCTCGGCTGGCTTGGGAACGCCTTGGGGTTCCCCCAGAGGAGCTGGGGGAGGTGTGTGTCGGTCGGGAGGTCTGGGCGGCTTTGCTTGAGCTGCTGCCCCCGCGACCCGACTCCGGATAAAGCGGAAGAAAATGGATGGATGGATGGGAACAGAGATTCTGACTGTACATGACTGCGACAGGTTCGCTGGACAAGGATGAAAAAGTCAAAATTGCCATTCTTCTTGACACCGTAGGCGAGGATGCGCTGGAAGTGTACAACACACTCACCGTTAGCCTGGTGGATGAAGAGAATGAGACAATGGAGGATGTGCTAATGGCATTCTGGGACTACTGCAGCCCACAGAAAAACGTAGTATTCGAGCGGCACCAATTCTGGACTCATCTGATGACTGAAGGTATTTCAGTAGATAAATTTGTCACAGAGCTGAAACAGAAGAGTAAAGATTGCGAGTTTGGAATCAGTGAAAATGACATGCTTAGGGACAAGTTGGTGTTTAGCATACAGAACTCTCATCTCAGGGAAAGACTTTTGCAGGAAAATGACTTGACGTTGACTCGAGCCTTAGAATTGTGCAGGGCTACAGAATTGGCCAAGACACACATACAGGCGATGCAAGCGACCGCGGTTCACAGTCACGATAGCCAAGTAGATGCCATACACTTAAAGAAGGGCACAGGGCAGAAACGATCCAGTGACGGTAAGATTGGGAAGAAAAGGGCAATGGGAGACTGTCGTAGGTGTGGGAGAAGCCATGATCCACATCACTGCCCAGCATACGGAGCAGTGTGCAACAGTTGTGGGAAAGCCATCCACTTCACGAAATTTTGTCGTGCAAGCAGCGCCGGCACCAGCAGCAAGGCCAAAACAAAGACAGTACACAACATAGAGACTGAGCTTGATTCCATATACATAGGTACAATCGCAAGTGCTGGTGTGCATGCCATAAGCAGCAAGGCTGAAGACAACGCCTGGTACACAAATGCCACGGTTGGCGGTGCAGCAGTAAAATTCAAGGTGGACACAGGGGCGGAGGCAAACGTGTTGCCTTTGTCAATCGTGCAGAAGATGCCGAGTCCACCGCCAGTCAAGCCTATATCCACTGTGCTGGTCGCGTTTGGGGGTGCTCGTCTCATCCCAAGAGGTGTCGTGTCACTGAAATGCCGAACTGCCAAAACAGAAGCCACCCTGCAGTTCTATGTGTCACCTCAATCAGACATGCCCATCCTCGGCAGAGCAGCGTGTGAAGATCTACAGCTGGTGAGGAGGATCGAGACAGTCGCCTCAAAGCCTGCAGTTACCAGAGAGGAGCTACTAGAGATGCATCCAGACATCTTCAAGGGGCTAGGTGAGTTCCCCGGCGTCCATCACATACACACCGATCCATCAGTCAGGCCAGTGGTCCATGGGTGCAGGAATATTCCCCTCTCCATTCATGACAAGCTGAAAGAGACATTGCAAGACCTGGTAAAACGCTCAGTGATAACGCCTGTAACAGAGCCAACAGAGTGGGTGAACAGTTTAGTAGTGACAGAAAAGAAGAACAGTGCACTGAGGGTGTGCTTGGACCCTCGGGACCTAAACATGGCGATAAAGCAGCAGCACTACTCCATCCCCACGCCTGAAGACGTGCGGAGTAACCTGGCAGGAAAGACCATCTTCAGCATTCTGGATGAAAAGGACAGATACTGGCAGATCAAGCTTGATGAACCGTCGTCGAAGCTATGTACATTCAACACGCCATGGGGCCGATATCGTTTCCTGCGGCTCCCTTTCGGCATCAAGTCGGCGAGCGAAGTATTCCAACAGAAGACCCATGAGACTTTTGGAGACATCCCAGGTGTGCATGTGATTGCAGATGACATGATCATTGCTGTATCATCAGAAAAAGAGCACGATGAAATCCTCAGCAAAGTCATGGCGAGAGCACGAGAGGCCAACGTGAGGTTCAACGGCGGCAAGATAAAAGCAATCACCAACATGCCACCATCAGTTGACAAGCCTGGCCGGCAGCGACTGCTTGGTATGACAAAATACTTGGCACAGCACATACCCCACAAAGCTACACTCACAGCACCTCTGAGACAGCTGCTGCGGAAAGATGCTGTGTGGCAGTGGAGCGTGCATCACAGTGCTGCATTGGAGAGCTTGAAGGCCGCCCTCACAAAAGCACCTGTGCTGAAGTTTTATGATCACAGACTCCCACTAACCATACAAGCAGACTCATTGAAAGATGGACTGGGAGCATGTCTTCTTCAAGGAGGTCGCCCTCTATGCTACGCTTCCAGAGCACTCACTGAAACTGAGCAAAGATATGCTCAGATAGAAAAAGAGTTACTCGCAATAGTCTTTGCAACCAAGAAATTCCATCAGTACATATATGGCAAGACGGTAGCAGTGCAGTCGGATCACAAGCCGCTAGAGATCATCGTAAAGAAGCAGCTTTGCAAAGCACCGGCCCGACTGCAGCGAATGCTGCTATAACTGCAAAGGTATGATCTTAACATCTCCTACAACACCTGGGAAACACATGTACATTGCAGACACGCTGTAAACAGACAGGCAGACGACATCAACGACCAACGACGAGAAGGTTGTGCACGCCCTGCAAGCCAGAGATGCGCTGAGCGCAGAGACACTCAGTCAGCTGAAAGAAGCTACGGCAGCAGATCCCGTGCTGCAGGCTCTGCGCGAGACATTGGACAAGGGCTGGCCAAGAAAGAGACGCAGCGTGGACAACAACCTGCACAGCTACTGGCCAATGAGACACAACATCAGCACAGAGAACGGCATCATGATGGTAGGAGACAAGATCATCATTCCTCAGAGCTTCAAACAGGTCATCTTAGAGAAGCTATACATAGCTCACCAAGGGATTCAACGAACAAAGGCCAAAGCAAGAAGAGTCCTCTACTGCAGTGATTCTCAACCGGGGTGCCGTGGCACCCTAGGGTGCCGTGGGCAATTATCAAGTATCACCATTATCGGGTGTATGTGCTGTAATAGTGTGGCAGATGGTGTAATGCTCTTTTATTCCAGTAGATGGCAGCAAAGCGCGCAGTAGCGCTGAGCCGTGTGCCGACAAGGAGGCGTGATCACCATTTTAATTCCGGGCAAGTTAGTGATTTGTATGCATAGAAAATCACTTACGCTCGTCAAGAAACAGGTGGAATATGCCGGAAAGCTGCGCATGTTGGCAAAGTCACAAACGGCGGAACAAGGGAGACAATATTTCCTTCCATAAGTAAGTGGTTTTGGTTATTGTTGTCACTTTGACCGTGATATTTGGATGATAAACAGCTGTATGTCTCCTGCCGTACCTGTGTCGCCCGATGACACGGATCATTAATTTCACTTATGTCTAGTTGATATTTTCCACTGCTAGACCAATGTCTAGTTAAAATTCTTGTCGTTAGTGACTAAAAATTGTTCGACAAGACTGGGGAGTTTTTTTTTTTTGCACCTTAAAATAATGAGATTAATGACCCGCGCTGTGCTGCCACACACACAGAGATGTGCACACACACACCGCTGACTTCATGAATGAAACTTGGTCAATAAAGGATAACTGTGTAAAAATATAATATATATAAATGTATTGTAATGGTTTTAGGAGCCGCGCTGCGTTGAACAGCAGCTGCAGCTCAGCCGAGCAGCGCAGCTTGAACAGCACAGATCCGTGTAACTTTCAACACTAATATTTGAGAATGTGTGTGTGTCAGAGTAAGTTTAATACTTTCCTGACATAATTTAATGTACACTCAACAAAAATATAAACGCAACACTTTTGGTTTTGCTCCCATTTTGTATGAGATGAACTCAAAGATCTAAAACTTTTTCCACATATACAATATTACCATTTCTCTCAAATATTGTTCACAAACCAGTCTGAATCTGTGATAGTGAGCACTTCTCCTTTGTTGAGATAATCCATCCCACCTCACAGGTGTGCCATATCAAGATGCTGATTAGACACCATGATTAGTGCACAGGTGTGCCTTAGACTGCCCACAATAAAAGGCCACTCTGAAAGGTGCAGTTTTATCACACAGCACAATGCCACAGATGTCGCAAGATTTGAGGGAGCGTGCAATTGGCATGCTGACAGCAGGAATGTCAACCAGAACTGTTGCTCGTGTATTGAATGTTCATTTCTCTACCATAAGCCGTCTCCAAAGGCGTTTCAGAGAATTTGGCAGTACATCCAACCAGCCTCACAACCGCAGACCACGTGTAACTACACCAGCCCAGGACCTCCACATCCAGCATGTTCACCTCCAAGATCATCTGAGACCATCCACTCGGACAGCTACTGGAACAATCGGTTTGCATAACCAAAGAATTTCTGCACAAACTGTCAGAAACTGTCTCAGGGAAGCTCATCTGCATGCTCGTCGTCCTCATCGGGGTCTCGACCTGACTCCAGTTCGTCGTCGTAACCGATTTGAGTGGGCAAATGCTCACATTTGCTGCCGTTTGGCACGTTGGAGAGGTGTTCTCTTCACGGATGATGCGAAGGAGATGTGTTGCACTGCATGAGGCAAATGGTGGTCACACCAGATACTGACTGGTATCCCCCCCAATAAAACAAAACTGCACCTTTCAGAGTGGCCTTTTATTGTGGGCAGTCTAAGGCACACCTGTGCACTAATCATGGTGTCTAATCAGCATCTTGATATGGCACACCTGTGAGGTGGGATGGATTATCTCAACAAAGGAGAAGTGCTCACTATCACAGATTTAGACTGGTTTGTGAACAATATTTGAGAGAAATGGTAATATTGTATATGTGGAAAAAGTTTTAGATCTTTGAGTTCATCTCATACAAAATGGGAGCAAAACCAAAAGTGTTGCGTTTATATTTTTGTTGAGTATAATTTAATTTTACTGGCTCGATATCCAGGACAAAATGGCATTTTAACACGCATTTTGCGAGCATTTTTCTGAGTGTGTTCAGTCGCGAATCTCCATTGAAAATGCATTAACATCCGGGTACTTCGTCAATATTTTGCCCGGTTAGGAGACGTCATGTCGCTGTCCATGAAGGGACGTTTTCATTTAGCGTGCAGCAATGGGACTGCGCTCTCTAGTTCTTATATACAGCTCCATGACTATAGTATACTATGTTACGTCATATCTGTACCACACGTTTTGCTAACGTGCTAACGCACCGTGTAGAGACAGTCGAGTTAGTGGTCCGTGACACGTGACACATGACAGTGGTGCGCCGCAGGATTTTGTAAATATAAAAAGGGTGCCGCGGCTCGAAAAAGGTTGAAAATCACTGCTCTACTGGCCTGGAATGACATGTGACATCAAGCTCATGATCGAAAAGTGTGGGCCATGCCAGCAGCTGCAGCCACAACATCAGGAGCCACTCATCGTGCATGACATTCCTGAGTTGCCTTGGATGAAGGTAGGAACAGACATCTTCAAACTAAGAGGTCAGTCCTATCTCTTGTTAGTTGATTACCTGACAAAGTTTGAAGAAGTGTTGAACATCCCAGAAAAATCAGCACACACGGTGATACAGAAGATGAAGTCTGTTTTTGCCAGACACGGTATCCCGAAACAGATTGTTAGTGACAATGTGCCATTTGGCAGCTATGAAATGAAGTCATTTGCTGTAGCATGGAGGTTCACACTCACACACTCCAGTCCGGGCTACCCACAGTCCAATGGGCTTGCCAAAAGAACTGTAAAAACTGTGAAACATTCCCTGAAAAAAGAACTGCAAACTGGTAGAGATCCACATCTTGTACTACTGTTGCTGAGAAACACACCAGTGACAGGACTGAGCGAATCTCCTGCACAGATGTTGATGGGAAGGGTCCTGAGAAGCACACTTCCCTGCTCCAGTGCTGTGTTACAGCAGTCCACCTCGCAGCACATACACACTCGACTACAGGACCTGCAATCCTGCCAGCACTACTACTACAACCGTCATGCCAAGCCACTTCCAGAGCTGGCCCAAGGTTCCACAGTGCACATGCGCACACGGCGTGGATGGGAACCTGCTGTAGTGCTACACAAGAGAGGTGAGCCACGGTCTTACACCGTGCAGACACCGGCAAGACAGATCTTCAGAAGGAATAGGCGTCACGTACGGAAGAACCACCAGAGTCTGTTCAGAGACACAGACCCTGATGACCATTCAGAGGACACACAACCCCAATGACTGCCAGCTGACCCACCACCGCAAGATCCTCCGGCTGAAGCAGACGACTCCTCTGTGCGCCACACCAGAAGTGGTAGAGCAGTGGTGCGCCACCACTACAAGGATTTTGTGATGGAGGTATCAAAAGAATAACATTTCAGTCTTACACGTGTCCCCCCCCCAAAAAAAGGGAAAAAAAAAAAAAAGAGAAAGACACAGAGACACATGTATTACACTGAATGATTTAATGTTGTTATTATTGTACTATTATTGTATGTTTTGATGTTTTGCTTGCAGGATACACAGAAATGTTCAACTGCCTAGTAAGGTTCACTGGAGGCCAATGAATGTTTAAAATGAGTTACCCTTGATTACAGTATGCAATGTTTCTAATTAATTCTAAAGCTAAAGGACATTTACCATAAGAAGAATTGAATGATACTGAATGAGTATGGTTTAGAAGTGTATATGTTGAATATATGAATACATTGTCTATGATTTAAGTATGCAAATTGAGTAAGTATGGGTTCAACTTGTCAGCAATGTTCTCTGCTTGAAAAAGGGGGATGTGGTGGATTTAGAATAGGCACTCGATGCTCTATTATGTTTGCCTACCTACGATCACCGCCAGGGTGATTGATTACTCTCCCGTGTAACGTTCGATGTTTGATGTTCAGTAAAGCCAGAGAGAAGACGCGAGTTCTGTGTATCACAAAAAGCACATTTTTTGGCAAGAGTCAGAGCTACAGCTCCCTGTTTTAATATAACGCTGCATTAAAAGTTTAAACTGTATCTGCCAAGTAAGTAAATTATTGACTTTCTCCATGACAGTAGTTCTGCAATAAAGATTGGAATGACATTTTCTTTCTCCCATCAGTGTGCAAAGATAGCATTAAATCTGACAATTAACAACAGCTATGGTTAGCACAGCAGTTCATGCTAATAATAACAGCTGACCGGACTACTTTTGCAAATGCTAACGACACAATTTGTACAAGCAATCATGTGTCAGCAGTTAGTGTTATCCTAAGCATACAGTCACGCTAACAGCGGTTAAATCTCACAGCAACAACCACGGTCAGTACAACTGCACAGTATATGCTAACACGTGACCACATTTGCAAATGCTAACCACGGTTAGCATTTCCTTAATTGCAGCAGTCAAATATAAAATTTGACTAACAAATTACGACATGGCCCACATCTGGAAATCAGCTAATATTCAGAGAACTTTCTTCACTCATACTGCCATTAAATGCAGTCTTATTTATTTATTTTACAAAATTTTCTTTATCTGATTTGAATTCAGCTGCACATTATATTTTCCACCACAGTTAACCTGGTCCCTTGGTAATGAATCTGCTCCACCTCAAGTGGGACCCGTGCCAGTCTGAGCACCGCAGGGTTTGATTATTACTAACCATTGAAATCTGTGCACAGACACACCTTCACACAGTGATGCACATGGCCACAGACAAGAGGGGGGTATTTTTTAATCGTTCTTTAATTTAAGAATTAAAAAATATTAAAGGGGTATTAAAATATTCACGTTTAATTAAAGCATAACTCGATATTTCTGTGATTAGTAAATTAAAGAAATCCTTAAGAATTAAAAAAATATTTAAGGGGTATTAAAATATTCACGTTTAATCAGTAAATTAAAGAAAACCTCCCATAATTGCGTAAAAGATATGGGTATTTTTTTTAATCGTTCTTTAATTCAGGAATTAAAAAAAAACATAAAAGGACATGCTTTAATTTAAGAATTAACAATATTAAAGAGGTATTAAAACATTAGACACTGTTATAGATATTCAGCTTTAATTATTTCATAATTAGTTAATTCTTTAATTAATACATTAAAAAAAATCACCCCATAATTACATTTTAAAAGATACAGGTATTTTTTTAATCATGGGGTGGGGATGACCTTTGACCTTTAGGTTGTAAATCAGGGGGCCCAACCCTTTGATGTGACATAAGGTGGGTTAGTTTTCTCTCTACCCTGTTGGAGAGATTCTTTACCCAATTTTCCCTGTGGTAAAGACATGGATGACCTCTAATTTCCTGCTTTTAAACTCAGATAAAACTGAAGTTATTGTACTTGGCCCCACAAATCTTAGAAACATGGTGTCTAACCAGATCGTTACTCTGGATGGCATTTCCCTGATCTCTAGTAATACTGTGAGAAATCTTGGAGTTATTTTTGATCAGGATATGTCATTCAAAGCGCATATTAAACAAATATGTAGGACTGCTTTTTTGCATTTACACAATATCTCTAAAATCAGAAAGGTCTTGTCTCAGAGTGATGCTGAAAAACTAATTCATGCATTTATTTCCTCTAGGCTGGACTATTGTAATTCATTATTATCAGGTTGTCCTAAAAGTTCCCTAAAAAGCCTTCAGTTGGTTCAGAATGCTGCAGCTAGAGTACTGACGGGGACTAGCAGGAGAGAGCATATCTCACCCGTGTTGGCCTCCCTTCATTGGCTTCCTGTTAATGCTAGAATAGAATTTAAAATTCTTCTTCTTACTTATAAGGTTTTGAATAATCAGGTCCCATCTTATCTTAGGGACCTCGTAGTACCATATTACCCCATTAGAGCGCTTCGCTCTCAGACTGCGGGCTTACTTGTGGTTCCTAGGGTTTGTAAGAGTAGAATGGGAGGCAGAGCCTTCAGCTTTCAGGCTCCTCTCCTGTGGAACCAGCTCCCAATTCAGATCAGGGAGACAGATACCCTCTCTACTTTTAAGATTAGGCTTAAAACTTTCCTTTTCGCTAAGGCTTATAGTTAGGGCTGGATCGGGTGACCCTGGACCATCCCTTGGTTATGTTGCTTTAGACGTAGATTGTGGGGGGGTTCCCATGATGCACTGTTTCTTTCTCTTTTTGCTCCGTATGCATCACTCTGCATTTAATCATTAGTGATCGATCTCTTTTTCCTGGTTCTTTCCCTCAGCCCCAACCAGTCTCAGCAGAAGACTGCCCCTCCCTGAGCCTGGTTCTGCTGGAGGTTTCTTCCTGTTAAAAGGGAGTTTTTCCTTCCCACTGTGGCCAAGTGCTTGCTCATAGGGGGTCGTTTTGACCGTTGGGGTTTTTCATAATTATTGTATGGCCTTGCCTTGCAATGTGGAGCGCCTTGGGGCAACTGTTTGTTGTGATTTGGCGCTATATAAGAAAAAAGTTGATTGATTGATTGGTCACTAATTTGTCTGGGTGTATCTTTAAAAATACTCCCACTGAAAGTACGCCTTTTCTGCACTAAAAGGTTGTGAAACTTCCTGATTTGCCGCTCCTTACTTTTTAAATGCTCAGCCATTTGAATTTTAACTATGATCTTTGTGATCTTATTATGGGCCTCTTGCCCCACTAAAGTTTCTAACCTTTTGTGAAGACTATCAAGAACATTTTGGAGGTCTAATATTTTAAAATGAAGCCTTCTAATTCTAAGACCCCAAATCCTCCTAAGGTAACTGTGCTGGATCTTTTCTGCTGTGTGCATAAAACAACACATGTAGTCATACTCACATATATTTCCAAAACTCTGTGGAAACATGGTAAAGCTGCTGTGCTACTTTATTCTGCTGCTCTGCTGCTTCAGCTCTCAAGTCTAACCAACTACGGAAGCCCAATGGTGTCAAACTTCAAAACTCAAACAGAATAACTTTAACAATACTGCCACCTTTTGTCAAAAACATGCATGACAGCCATAAGAAAGGCTGCACACTCCCCACCTGGTATAATATTTTATACCACTACTCACCATCCTTATGAAAGAGTAAAATGACCTCTGAAACAGGTCGCGAATACACTTTAGGAGTGCCCTGCTTGATTACCTTAACTTCCACTTTACGCACCCTGGTATCTTGACCAGGTATCGTCTTGACTACAAGTCCAATGGGCCACTCAGTCCGTTTAACCTGTGAGTCCTTTAGCAGTACGACATCTCCCACTTGCAGGTTACGTCTCTCTGAATGCCACTTTTTCCTCGGTTGAAGTGTCATCAAGTATTCCTGCCTCCACTTCTTCCAAAATTCGTCGGCAAGGCCTTGAACCCTTTTCCAGTGCTTGTTGGAGAGGTCATTAACATCAAAATCCCCTACAGGTGCAGAAAGTGTATCAGTTTTTTGTGTCAACAACATTGACGGAGTGAGAACTGCAGGAGCTTCCGGGTCGGAAGATACTGGAACCAATGGTCTGGAGTTCATGATGGCGGTGACCTCTGCCATCAGAGTGGTAAGTATCTCGTGTGTCAGATGAGATCTGTTAGTCTTGAGAAGAAGGGCATCCAGAATGCGTCGTGCAATGCCAATCATCCTCTCCCAGACTCCACCCATGTGGGAAGAGTGGGGAGGATTGAAAATCCAGGAGCATTTGTTGTCCTGAAGGTATGCCCCTAGCTCAGTATCCTCTGAGTTGAGGTTGAGCTCTTTACAGGCTCCAATAAAATTTTACCTTGATCTGATCGGAGCATTTTTATAGGTCCTCTAATGGCCATGAAACGTCTGAGGCCATTAATAAAGCTTGCAGTGGTCAATGTCTCAATAACCTCAATGTGGACCGCTCTGGTGCTCAAGCAAGTGAATATGGCTGCCCACCGTTTGTTTTCTGCATATCCTCCTCTTGTTCTCTGGGAGATCTGTTGGTAAGTCTGCCATCCTTTGTTCTTCCAGCTTCCCTCTCAATTTTTTACAAATGACACACTTATGTATCACACTACAAACACGTTTCTTTCCCCCAATTAGCCATAGTCCAGCTGATCTTATAGCGCCCTCTGTAAAGTGGCGCCCCTGATGTGCAACTTGTTCGTGATAATGTTTCACTAACAGTATAGCAATGTGGGACTTGGGAATGATGAGTGGGTGCTTATCATCGAAAGACATGTCTGTCGAGGTTATGCGACCACCAACTCTTAATCCATCGTTATCTAGAAATGGGGCCAACTTCAAAAGAGGGCTGTGTCTTGGGATCTGTTGTCGTTTGGAAAGACACTGGACTTCCTTAGTGAAAACGTCTTGCTGTATAGCCCTGATAATCACAATCATTGCCTGGGCTCTTTCATTTCCTCTAGTGCTATCACTGTTGGGATGCTTTGCACTTCTGGCTTTCAAGACTAGTGTGGAGAGTGATCGCATTGACTTCCACGTGGAGAATCTCTCAAACCTATGGGATCCAAGCAGACCTTTGGTCACCTTAGTACTGGTGACTGTTACCTCAGGACGGATTTCTTGATCCATGTCCTGATGTACTAGCTCAAAGTTGTCAGTCTGTGTAGTGTGCTCTTGCTGAGGTTTTGACAGGAATGATGGCCCAGAAAACCAGTTGGTGCTTTTGAGCGCTGCTGCAGCTACTGGTCGTGTTCCATAGTCTGCAGGATTTTCTTCAGTGTTGATATAATGCCACTGGCATGGATGAGATGTCTTCCTGATCTGTGTGATTCGGTTAGACACAGACGTAAAATCTGCGTGAGGTGTTATTAATGTAGCCCAACACGATTTTGCTGTCTGTGTAGAATTTCACAGAGTGTATGTCGATGTCTATTTCACCTTTAATGAAGTCTGCCAACTCAACTGCTAAGACGGCGGCACAAAGTTCAAGGCGATGAACTGTGTGAGCGGGACGTGGAGCTAGCTTGGACTTTGCCATGACAAATCCTACATGGCATTCCCCTGTTGTGGAGATGGTTTTCAAATAGGCTATAGCAGCTATAGCAATGGTGGATGCATCTGAAAATACACAAAGTTCCCTGTACTGTGTCTGTGTGGTCAGTGAAACAGCAACATAAGATCTCGGGATCTCACCTTGTTCCAGTTCTTTCATGGCATCTCTCCAGAGTTTCCATTGTTCCTGTTTTATTGTTGAGAGTGGAGCGTCCCAGTCATACTGTTTGACCGAAAGCTCCCTCATTATGTTCCTTCCTCCCACACTGACTGGTGCCACAAATCCTAAAGGGTTAAAAAGACTGTTTTCCGTAGAGAGAATACCTCTCTTGGTTGGAGGTTTCTCCTGTTGGGACACACGGAAAGTAAAGCAGTCTGTCTCAAGGTTCCAGCTGAGGCCTAGACTCCTGTGAAGGGGCAGTGATTCCCCTCCCAAATCCAAGTCCTTCACATCCTTAGCTCTGTCTTCTGTAGGGAATGCTTGTATTACGATGTTGCTGTTTGATGCTATTTTGTGCAATCTGATGTTTGACTCGGCTAGAATTTTTTGGGACATTTGCAGAGTTTTGATGGCCTCTGTTTCATTGGGAAATGATGCAAGTCCATCATCCACATAAAAATTGCGCATGACAAACTCTCTTGCATTAGCATTGGACTCAGCTGCCTCCAAAGCAGCTCGTCGTAGGCAGTAAATGCAACTGCTGGTGATGGACTGTTGCCAAATACATGCACTGTCATACGAAACTCTCTCACTGGTTTCTGCAAGTCATTGTCTTCATACCACAAGAACCTTAAAAAAATCTCTATGTTCCTCACAGACTGTGAAACAATAAAACATCTGTTGCACATCTGTTGTAACTGCGATTGGTTCTTTGTGAAAACGGATCAGAACCCCAATAAGGGTATTGTTCAGATCAGGACCACTCAAGAGTATGTTGTTAAGAGGAACTCCTTCATGCTTGGCACTGGAGTCAAACACTACTCTTATCTGCTCTGGTTTGCGAGGGTAGTAAACACTAAACAATGGTAGATACCAACACTCTTGGTCACCTTTTAGTGGTGGGGCTGGCTCTGCTTGTTTGGCATCAAACATATTTTGCATGAAGTTGATGAAATCTTTTCTCATCTGTGGTTTCTTGTCTAGAGTGTGGCGTAGGGACGACAAACGTTTTGCGGCTTGAGTTCTGTTGTATGGGAGTTGGTTCCGTGGTGACCGAAAAGGAAAGGGGGCAACCCAAGTGTTTGTCTCATCTTTATAGACTTGTCGCTCAAGTGTTTCTAGGAAAATCTCATCTTCAACTGACAGAGCGGGTTGATCATCATACTGTGTTCTCTGAAACACTTGACTGCCAAGATCATCAGTTTTTTTCACTACATGGTTCGTGGCGTTTTGAAGACTCAGGTTTGGAGTGTGGCAATTGAGTCTCTCTTTGACCTGAATGTTGCTTTTGCATGGACCCAAGAGTGAAGCTCGTCCATTTTGTAGGATGTTGGTCTTATAGACACTGATGTTGGCCGATTTGTGTGCTGCTCCAAGACACACCTCTCCGACTACAACCCACCCAACGTCAAGACGTTGAGCATATGGTTCATTCTGCAGTCCATTGTACTGTTCTCTGACCTTGTGTACACAGAGAATGTCTCTGCCGAGAAGGAGGAGAATCTCGGCATCTGGATCGATTTCTGGAATTTTGCCCACTAGAGTCTTAAGGTGGGGATAATGATGAGCGACTTCAGGTGATGGAATTTCTGTTCAATCATCAGGAATCATATCGCACTCGATGAGAGAAGGGAGGGAGAGTAAAGTTGAACCATCTAGAGACTCGACCATGAAGTTGTTTGCACGTCTTCCTGCCACCTCCGTAATGCCAGAACATGTCTTCAAGGTATATGGTTCTACATGTCCATTGGTATTGAAAAGGTCAAAAAAGTTTGTTTTTACTAGTGAACGGTTACTTTGTTCATCAAGAACAGCATACATCTTTACTGCTCTTTCTGGCTGATTGGCTAGATTTCTTGATCTAGTTTCCAATGCGTCTTCATTGTCTTTCTCTGTAGGAGTTGCCATGTTTGAGTCTTCTCTGATGCTCAACACTTGCAACTGTAGATTAGACTGTCTGTTTTCCAGCAGAGTGTGATGAGAAGGATGTCTTTTTACTGTTCTGCCCTCCCTGAACGTAAGTGTTTAGTTTGGCAGACAGGTAAACAGTTCTCCAAATGAGAGACGAAGTCTTCCAGGTTCAGCCTGTTTAATTCTTGCCTCACACTTGAAGGTACTGTAAAACTAAAATACACAAAAAGAAATGTATTAAAATAAAATATTTTTAGTTGCACAGGTGTGTTCAGTCATGTATACAGATATAACACAGTGCTTAAAATGCTCCTAAATGTGGCTAGCATTATTGCTGCAAACACTTAAATATTAATAGCACATCTTCTTAGCTTGATGCTAACACATAATGGGAAATGCCATAGACGGGTTAACAGAAATTAGAATTGCGACCAAATTAATTTTATCTTTATAAAATGACCTTTAACTAAACATATTTGGCGTAAAACAACACATGTAGTCATACTCACAGACATATATTTCCAAAACTCTGTGGAAACAAGGTAAAGCTACTGTGCTACTTTAGTCTGCTGCTCAAGTCTAACCAACTACGGAAGCCCAATGGTGGCAAACTTCAAAACTCAACAGAATAACTTTAACAATACTGCCACCTTTTGTCAAAAACATGCATGACAGCCATAAGAAAGGCTGCACAGGGGACGTTTCGCTTCAAATCGCAGAAGCTTCCTCAGCTAAAATTCTTGCTCTGGTAGTCTGACTTCTGTACTGAAAACAAGGGAAGACACCTTCACAGTATTGTTTCAACTATTGAGCAGAATAATATGTCACTGGGTCTCATGTCACGATGATGTGAAGTTGGCAAGCCTTAGGCTGGGTCACTGTGGGTTAAACAGTGGGCTGTATGTGCTTGGGAAACATCTGGACAGTTGCTGTCATTTTTGCGGTGTCTTTGAGTCTGTTCTTCGTGTGTTATTATGATGCCCTTTGAAGAGGATAGAAGGGTCATGTTTATTTGTTTGGCAGATTTGGGTTATAGTACCTTTTCCTTGAGGACATTACTAGGACATGGAGCTTCCCCAAAGGAGAGAGCGAATGTGGTGGTCTGTTTTTTTAAAAAATTGTGGCTTATATTGGAAGATATAGGAGTGCTGTCTCTATCTTATTAAAGTTTAATAGGTGTTATATGCCTTCTGACCTGAGGGTGGCAGCAATGCACTGAACGTGCCAAGCATGCCGACAACGAAGAAGAAGGACTGATTCACTCTCCAACCTGCTAGGTGGCGATAATGTACCAAAGAAATGGTTTGTGGCCAACCACTGTAAAAAGCTTAAAGAAGAAGAAGAAGAAGAACATCACAACCCGCCCTCAGCAAAGGAAGAAGAAAGAGGCAACAAACAGGTTCGTTTCTCAGTCAGTTTTGTTGTTTTATTTTTCTTTTAAAATATTTAGTTAATGTGTAGTTTTACATATTAAAAATATAACCAACTTAAAGTGTTAGTGGCAGCATGCTAACTTTGAGGAGATGCCGTAGCTAAGTTTTAAAATCGTGGCTTCAAGGTTTTTTTCTTTCAGGGGTCAAAATAAAATACAGTAAATGTTATTGATGTCGTCAGATTCATTCAAAAGTCTGCAGAACTGCACACCTATGTTATTTTAAAATACGAGAGTCACCGAGACAGAAGATGATGTACATTTTGTAGCGCTGAGCCAGATTCTGTAACAGTTGCACCAAAATACATTATTATTAAATTTGAATTCGGTGACCACAATGTATAAAGAAAAGTCCCTTCCACACTTTTTGTTTGTTTAATCTTTACATGAACACTTTTTGTCTTCAAAGACAAGCAAAAAAGTGATCCAGTGTGTTTTCCCATTAAAAACAAAAAAACGAAGTGGATATTTTGCCGGATACGGCAAACACGCACCTAGCAATATTTGACCAGATCTTCTCGCTGATTGAGTGGTTCAAATGACGTCATCGTAGAGGGTATTCCACCATGGCTGCGTCCTCGAGTGTTGGTGCTAATTTTTCATCTTTAAATGCCATTTTGGGTGCCATGAAGTCGTTTGAATCGGAACAGCAAATCTACTGTCGGAGGGATTCTCGGACACTAAAAGCAGCTCAAAAATGTGGCATAGCCGTGCCTGAAATTATTTCCACCGTGCCTGAAATTATGTCCAGTGGCGCTTTTCGCCACGCAGTGGAAATAATTTTGGGCATGGTGGAAATAATTTTTGCAGTCTTGATAATTTTCTGTGTAGGGCGTGGATGATAAACAAAACCTGCAAATTCAAGACAGAATAAAAATGAAAATGCAGAAGTCCACGTCAGCACGTGTGTTTATCCTGGTTTTTTTTTTTCTGTCAGTGTCATGTCTGCAAAACCTTTGATCAGTCCACCCCTGAAAATAGTGAATGGTAAAATATGCCAATTTTCAATCATGAAAATCACCAATATCGAGCTACTATCATGAATGTGAAATAAAGAGTTCCCGCCTGACCGCGGCCGTGAATAAATTTAGACAGCCGGCAAAACAGCGCAACCCACTATTTTGCCGGTACCATATACGACGAAATATCGTCCAGTTCAACTTTGCAGAGGGCGCTGCCATGTTGAAATAAACTCTACGATGATGTCATTTGAACTAGCCAATCAGCAAGGAGATCCGGTAAAATATCACTAGGTGTGTGTTTGTTGTATATGGCAAACTATAACCTGCCTAAAAAAAAAAAAAAAATCCCACCCTGCAGAAACTTTAACTGTTTTAAAACAGAACCATAAAATTTCATCACATTTTATATGAATTTGGTGGGGATTTGCAAAACTACAGAGTTGTTTTTTTTAACTGTGCACATGGCCAATCAGGAAATAGGTAATTCTTTTTTTTTTCCTGTAAGCCAAATGGTAGATTAAAATGGTAGTTTTTTTAATGTGGATGATTATTTTTTTCTTTTTTAAATACACTCAACAAAAATATAAACGCAACACTTTTGGTTTTGCTCCCATTTCGTATGAGATGAACTCAAAGATCTAAAACTTTTTCCACATACACAATATCACCATTTCCCTCAAATATTGTTCACAAACCAGTCTAAATCTGTGACAGTGAGCACTAATCCATCCCACCTCACAGGTGTGCCATACCAAGATGCTGATTAGACACCATGATTAGTGCACAGGTGTGCCTTAGACTGCCCACAATAAAAGGCCACTCTGAAAGGTGCAGTTTTGTTTTATTGGGGGGGGATACCAGTCAGTATCTGGTGTGACCACCATTTGCCTCATGCAGTGCAACACATCTCCTTCACATAGAGTTGATCAGGTTGTCAATTGTGGCCTGTGGAATGTTGGTCCACTCCTCTTCAATGGCTGTGCAAAGTTGCTGGATATTGGCAAGAACTGGTACACGCTGTCGTATAAGCCGGTCCAGAGCATCCCAAACATGCTCAATGGGTGACATGTCTAGTGAGTATGCTGGCCATGCAAGAACTGGGACATTTTCAGCTTCCAAGAATTGTGTACAGGTCCTTGCAACATGGGGCCGTGCATTATCCTGCTGCAACATGAGGTGATGTTCTTGGATGTATGGCACAACAATGGGCCTCAGGATCTCGTCACAGTATCTCTGTGCATTCAAAATGCCATCAATAAAATGCACCTGTGTTCTTCGTCCATAACAGACGCCTGCCCATACCATAACCCCACCGCCACCATGGGCCACTCGATCCACAACATTGACATCAGAAAACCGCTCACCCACACGACGCCACACACGCTGTCTGCCATCTGCCCTGAACAGTGTGAACCGGGATTCATCCGTGAAGAGAACACCTCTCCAACATGCCAAACTCCAGCGAATGTGAGCATTTGCCCACTCAAGTCAGTTACGACGACAAACTGGAGTCAGGTTGAGACCCCGATGAGGACGACGAGCATGCAGATGAGCTTCCCTGAGACGGTTTCTGACAGTTTGTGCAGAAATTCTTTGGTTATGCAAACCGATTGTTTCAGCAGCTGTCCGAGTGGCTGGTCTCAGACGATCTTGGAGGTGAACATGCTGGATGTGGAGGTCCTGGGCTGGTGTGGTTACACGTGGTCTGCGGTTGTGAGGCTGGTTGGATGTACTGCCAAATTCTCTGAAACGCCTTTGGAGACGGCTTATGGTAGAGAAATGAACATTCAATACACGAGCAACAGCTCTGGTTGACATTCCTGCTGTCAGCATGCCAATTGCACACTCCCTCAAATCTTGCGACATCTGTGGCATTGTGCTGTGTGATAAAACTGCACCTTTCAGAGTGGCCTTTTATTGTGGGCAGTCTAAGGCACACCTGTGCACTAATCATGGTGTCTAATCAGCATCTTGATATGGCACACCTGTGAGGTGGGATGGATTATCTCAGCAAAGGAGAAGTGCTCACTATCACAGATTTAGACTGGTTTGTGAACAATATTTGAGGGAAATGGTGATATTGTGTATGTGAAAAAAGTTTTAGATCTTTGAGTTCATCTCATACAAAATGGGAGCAAAACCAAAAGTGTTGCGTTTATATTTTTGTTGAGTGTATATAGGTGTCTCGGGGCAGCAGCAGATGGTTATCTTGGAACTTATTGTGATATTTCACTGTGCATATGGTTTAAAGTTGTTGTTGTCTGGGTTTTTGGATCTTAGCTGTGTTTCATAGGACAGAATGGATGAAGAACCTGAGAGGTCTAAACGCTGGGAAGGCGGCTATGAAAGGACATGGTAAACAACACATGACTCCTAAAACATTGAGACTGTCAGTGATGTAGTCGGTTTTGCCATGTGAAATGACGTCTGTTCTTGTATAGGGAAGTTCTGAAGGAGGATGAATCTGGCTCACTTAAATCCACAGTGGAAGAAATCCTTTTCCAAACCAAAAGGAAAAGGTAGGTGTACACGATGACATGAGATCATGCACAGTATGATGATGAAGGTGGAGTGTTGAAGAGAAATTATGTGCTGCATACTATATGATTTAAATTCTATGTTTGTCAGTTGTGTAATTGTTACTTAATCTTAAAGAAACTATCTACAACCCCTGGCAAAAATTATGGAATCACCGGCCTCGGAGAATGTTCATTCAGTTGTTTAATTTTGTAGAAAAAAAGCAGATCACAACTTTCTGGCTTTAAGAAACAGTATAAGAAATCAGGAAAAAAAAATTGTGGCATTCAGTAACAGTTACTTTCTTAGTCCAAGCAGAGGGAAAAAAATATGGACTCACTCAATTCTGAGGAAAAAATTATGGAATCATGAAAAACAAAAGAACGCTCCAATACATCACTAGTATTATGTTGCACCACCTCTGGCTTTTATAACAGCTTGCAGTCTCTGAGGCATGGACTTAATGAGTGACAAACAGTACTCTTCATCAATCTGGCTCCAACTTTCTCTGATTGCTGTTGCCAGATCAGCTTTGCAGGTTGGAGCCTTGTCATGGACCATTTTCTTCAACTTCCACCAAAGATTTTCAATTGGATTAAGATCCGGACTATTTGCAGGCCATGACATTGACCCTATGTGTCTTTTTGCAAGGAATGTTTTCACAGTTTTTGCTCTATGGCAAGATGCATTATCATCTTGAAAAATGATTTCATCATCCCCAAACATCCTTTCAATTGATGGAATAAGAAAAGTGTCCAAAATATCAATGTAAACTTGTGCATTTATTGATGATGTAATGACAGCCATCTCCCCAGTGCCTTTACCTGACATGCAGCCCCATATCATCAATGACTGTGGAAATTTACATGTTCTCTTCAGGCAGTCATCTTTATAAATCTCATTGGAACAGCACCAAACAAAAGTTCCAGCATCATCACCTTGCCCAATGCAGATTGGAGATTCATCACTGAATATGACTTTCATCCAGTCATCCACAGTTCACGACTGCTTTTCCTTAGCCCATTGTAACCTTGTTTTTTTCTCTTTAGGTGTTAATGATGGCTTTCGTTTAGCTTTTCTGTATGTAAATCCCATTTCCTTTAGGCGGTTTCTTACAGTTCGGTCACAGATGTTGACTCCAGTTTCCTCCCATTCGTTCCTCATTTGTTTTGTTGTGCATTTTCGATTTTTGAGACATATTGCTTTAACCATCCCAAAGACGTATCGTTATCTTTGGCTGCTTTCAGTGATGCCGGTATTTGGTTAGACTCTTTCTCTCCGATTGTTCTGTCTGAGTTATTTTCATTAGTTACTTCATCCAAACCATCAACATGTTTATTAGACCCCATTCCTACCAGGCTGCTCAAGGAAGCCCTACCATTATTTAATGCTTCGATCTTAAATATGATCAATCTATCTTTGTTAGTTGGCTATGTACCACAGGCTTTTAAGGTGGCAGTAATTAAACCATTACTTAAAAAGCCATCACTTGACCCAGCTATCTTAGCTAATTATAGGCCAATCTCCAACCTTCCTTTTCTCTCAAAAATTCTTGAAAGGGTAGTTGTAAAACAGCTAACTGATCATCTGCAGAGGAATGGTCTATTTGAAGAGTTTCAGTCAGGTTTTAGAATTCATCATAGTACAGAAACAGCATTAGTGAAGGTTACAAATGATCTTCTTATGGCCTCGGACAGTGGACTCATCTCTGTGCTTGTTCTGTTAGACCTCAGTGCTGCTTTTGATACTGTTGACCATAAAATTTTATTACAGAGATTAGAGCATGCCATAGGTATTAAAGGCACTGCGCTGCGGTGGTTTGAATCATATTTGTCTAATAGATTACAATTTGTTCATGTAAATGGGGAATCTTCTTCACAGACTAAAGTTAATTATGGAGTTCCACAAGGTTCTGTGCTAGGACCAATTTTATTCACTTTATACATGCTTCCCTTAGGCAGTATTATTAGACGGTATTGCTTAAATTTTCATTGTTACGCAGATGATACCCAGCTTTATCTATCCATGAAGCCAGAGGACACACACCAATTAGCTAAACTGCAGGATTGTCTTACAGACATAAAGACATGGATGACCTCTAATTTCCTGCTTTTAAACTCAGATAAAACTGAAGTTATTGTACTTGGCCCCACAAATCTTAGAAACATGGTGTCTAACCAGATCCTTACTCTGGATGGCATTACCCTGACCTCTAGTAATACTGTGAGAAATCTTGGAGTCATTTTTGATCAGGATATGTCATTCAAAGCGCATATTAAACAAATATGTAGGACTGCTTTTTTGCATTTACGCAATATCTCTAAAATCAGAAAGGTCTTGTCTCAGAGTGATGCTGAAAAACTAATTCATGCATTTATTTCCTCTAGGCTGGACTATTGTAATTCATTATTATCAGGTTGTCCTAAAAGTTCCCTAAAAAGCCTTCAGTTAATTCAAATGCTGCAGCTAGAGTACTGATGGGGACTAGAAGGAGAGAGCATATCTCACCCATATTGGCCTCTCTTCATTGGCTTCCTGTTAATTCTAGAATAGAATTTAAAATTCTTCTTCTTACTTATAAGGTTTTGAATAATCAGGTCCCATCTTATCTTAGGGACCTCGTAGTACCATATCACCCCAATAGAGCGCTTCGCTCTCAGACTGCAGGCTTACTTGTAGTTCCTAGGGTTTGTAAGAGTAGAATGGGAGGCAGAGCCTTCAGCTTTCAGGCTCCTCTCCTGTGGAACCAGCTCCCAATTCAGATCAGGGAGACAGACACCCTCTCTACTTTTAAGATTAGGCTTAAAACTTTCCTTTTTGCTAAAGCTTATAGTTAGGGCTGGATCAGGTGACCCTGAACCATCCCTTAGTTATGCTGCTATAGACGTAGACTGCTGGGGGGTTCCCATGATGCACTGTTTCTTTCTCTTTTTGCTCTGTATGCACCACTCTGCATTTAATCATTAGTGATCAATCTCTGCTCCCCTCCACAGCATGTCTTTTTCCTGGTTCTCTCCCTCAGCCCCAACCAGTCCCAGCAGAAGACTGCCCCTCCCTGAGCCTGGTTCTGCTGGAGGTTTCTTCCTGTTAAAAGGGAGTTTTTCCTTCCCACTGTAGCCAAGTGCTTGCTCACAGGGGGTCGTTTTGACCGTTGGGGTTTTACATAATTATTGTATGGCCTTGCCTTGCAATATAAAGCGCCTTGGGGCAACTGTTTGTTGTGATTTGGCGCTATATAAAAAAATTGATTGATTGATTGATTGAAGTTTTCTGTCTTGACGCTTTGATGTCTTCCTTGGTCTACCAGTATATTTGCCTTTAACAACCTACCGATGTTGTTTGTATTTGGTCCAGAGTTTAGACACAGCTGACTGTGAACAACCAACATCTTTTGCAACATTGCATGATGATTTACCCTCTTTTAAGAGTTTGATAATCCTCTCCTTTGTTTCAGTTGACATCTCTCGTGTTGGAGCCATGATTCATGTCAGTCCACTTGGTGCAACAGCTCTCCAAGGTGTGATCACTCCTTTTTAGATGCAGACTAACAAACGGATCTGATTTGATGCAGGTGTTAGTTTTGGGGATGAAAATTTACAGGATGATTCCATAATTTTTTCCTCAGAATTCAGTGATTTCATATTTTTTTCCCCTCTGCTTGGTCTAAAAACGTAACCGTTACTGATTGCCACAATTTTTTTTCCTGATTTCTTATAGTGTTTCTTAAAGCCAGAAAGTTGCCATTTGAAATGACTTTAGTTTTGTGTCATGTCTGTGATCTGCTTTTTTTCTACAAAATTAAACAACTGAATGAACATCCTCCGAGGTCGGTGATTCCATAATTTGTGCCAGGGGTTGTACTGCTCAGATTCAAGAAGACGTCTTACAGTTATTCAAAATGTTCTCATCCCAAACTGCCGCTGTTTTCCCTCATATAGGGTATTAGAGAGTCATGGACAAGTGCGGCTTGGAATGGTGAGTGTTTTCTTCCTCCCGTATCTGTACTATAACTTTTGGAAATTATTCCAAATCTACAGTTCTACTTGCTAAAGTTATACTCCTGTTTCATAAAATTGGGAAATTCGTACTTTCTACAAGGAGGAAAAAAGATCTATGTGCCAATATATACTTGACCAATATTTTGGTTGGCCGATAATACCAGCTGATATAAGCCTTTCACAAACATCTGTTATTTTTGCAGGTAGGAAAAGTTTTATTTACTGAATAAGCAATTCAGGCTGTTAGACATAGTGTCGTTACATCATTTGGCATTGTTTACAGTGCTGTCATGCATGACTGGGACCCCCATCCATTCTTGGCCACATTACCTACAAGAGATAAAGTCAAATGGACCAGCTACTGTTTATTTTCAATCAGACAATCCAAAACTATGAGGACGGCTTGTGATGAAGGCAGCTGTGTTGCAAAAATGTGTTTGTTTCTGTCTTGCCTTTTAGATGCGTCACCTCTATGTGGTGATAGACTGTTCAAAAGCTATGGAAGAACAGGACTTGAAGCCAAATCGTCTCACTTCTACTCTAAAGGTTAGTTTTATATCAAACCCTTCAGATTTTGCTCTCATGATGACTTCAAAAGTATTTGCTCAGTTGTTTTTCTTCTTCTTCTTATCAGTTGATGGAATTGTTTGTGGAGGAGTATTTTGACCAAAATCCTATCAGTCAGGTATGTGTAATTATCAGTTCTGTGCCTGTTTTATAGCATGTTGTATCATTTGTTGCAAATATTTATTTTGTCTTTATCAGAAAACATCACTGACCAAAACAACAAATTTCTGTTGTAATTTAACATTAAATTGTAAATTAACCAGTGGGTTTTTTTCCTCCTCCTTAATTGTAACTACATATCCCGCAGTGTTTTCCACTGTTTTATTTTAATCTTATCTAAATGAGTCATTAATGAGTCTTATCTCATAAACAGCACATTCGGATTGAAACTCACTCACTCACTTAAAACGGGCTCACAGCCATCAGTGATCAGATCAGCTGATCTGATCACTGATTTTTGATGGTTGAGTTTTGATGGTTAAGTATCTTGGTGTACATGTTGACCAGTCATTATCTATGAGCCCGACAGTAAACAGAATCATAAATAAGTCTAATGCCAGACTGAAGTTCTTGTAAACACAGACCAGACACTTTAATTTGCGTTTGAAGAACTGTTAGTCTGAGGTCACATGTTCTGAACTCCAGAACATGTGACCTTAGATCAGATGATACAATCACAAAATCGATCATCCACCTTCAGACTTAGGGTGCTCTGGTACCATGTACACTTATGAGCATCCTTATGTTCGAACATGGTGTTCGTTATGGACAGTCTGTGACTAGCACAGAAGTCCAATAACAAACAGCCGCTTGGATTAAATCAGGGAGGCCGTTCCTCCCAGTCACACTTCTCCAGGTGTCTCTGTCATTGCTCACACGTGCGTTGAGGTCCCCCCAGCAGAACAAGAAGGCTGAATACTCCAAACTGCTGTTTGGTGCATATGCACAAACAACAGTCAGAGTTTTCCCCTCCTCACTACCCAAAGGCAGAAGGAAACGACCTTCTCATCTACCGGGGTAACCTCCAACGCAGCGGTGCTCACCTGGGGACTCGTGAGTATCCCCAAACATGCCCGGTGCCTCACATCCTGGTTCTGTAGCCGAGGCTGTGTGTGGAGGCGAGGCCCACCAGATCTAACTTGTAGTGCTCCATCTCCTGCACAAGCTCCAGCTCCTTCCCCCACAGCAAGGTGATGTTCCACACCCCCCAGAGCTAACCTCTGCCACCCGGGTCTGATCTGTCGAAGCCCTTGACTTTCACTACCATCCATGGGACAGTGTAGCAGACCCCAGTGGGTGGTGAGACCAGAGGGTGGAGATGGAAGGTCCATGTTGCCTTTTTGGGCTATGCCCGGCCAGGCTCAATGGCCAGTACACAATGGTTTTTGTTTTATGGATGGAACACAATGGATATAATTGTTTTCACTTTATTGTGTTCTCCGTGTATTCTTTCGTACACATATTTTGTTATGTGTAGTGAATTGTATTATTTTTGTTTTGTTTTTTTCAGATGGGCATTATCACAACAAAGAATAAACGAGCCGAGCGGCTGACTGACCTGGCAGGTGAGAATCATAAATATCTGATGTCTGTCAGTGTGTGTTGTGAAAAATATACAGTCAATATACGTGAATAACTTTATTCCAGTAGTGCAGTCATGTTACTTTACTTTTATCTTCCCGTCAGAAGTTAAGCAGGGTGGGGGGGGGGGTGCTGACTAGGACTCAGGTGGGAGACTACTTAGGAACTAGAGGAGCTACAAGTGTGTTTCTCTCTGTAGAACTGGAGTTATATTAGGAAGTTCATCTGGTGTAAAAGGTATATGCAGATCTGCTGTGGCGACCCCTCCCTCCCCCCAGTAAATGGGTGCAAAAAAATAACAACAAAAACCCCTTTATCCCAGTAGTGTTTGCTGCACAAAGCAACAAAAATGTTGCCTCGTGTTTTAAATTGGCACTAAAGGGGTCTGTTGGATTTAGTATTCAAATTCTTAGTTATTACACTCTTCAATGTGTTGTTCCTTTTTGGATGTCACATAGGGGTGGAGTAGCGGTACACTTTCCTCACGATACTGTTGAAAGTACGGTACTTTCCTATCCAGTAATCTCATCCAGATGTCGAACAAAAGACTTGTGAAGAATTAAAAAATATGGAATGTACCTGAACATTCTGTCTGAAGTTTTTATGTTTCATTTTGCACAATTGCCTTAAAAATGAATGTGAACAGAACAATATCAGCAGACCTCACACTATTACCATACACAGATCACTGTTTGGTACAGTTTTTTATGCAGTATGCTCCAAATCCCAGTGAAAAATTGCATGATTGTGGATCATGTGCCCTCTGAGTGCACTTTTTGTTTAACATGAACATCAGAGGTTTTTATTGAGGCTGATTTGATGGATTTTACGACAATTCTACAAGTGGCCCAGTCATCCACCACGTCCTCTTGTTGCTTACTGTAGATTTATATTAACGTGTTGTTGTTGTTTTGCTTCACCGCCAGGAAACCCGAAGAAGCACATTGCTGCAGTGAAGAAAGCGGTGGACACTATCTGTGTGGGAGAGCCATCTCTCTACAACTCTCTCAGCCTGGCTGCACAGACTCTTAAGTAGGTCCAAACTCTTTTTTTCTGCACCTCTTCAGATCAACTTGTGCAATAATGAGAGATGCCACTCAGTTTGTGCTTTTCATTGCATGAAGGCACATGCCTGGACACACCAGCCGAGAGATCCTGATCATCCTGAGCAGCTTGACCACCTGTGACCCAGCCAACATCTATGAGCTGATCAAGGTAAAGGAGGCTGCATGTTAAACCGTTGCCTGCATTGATGGACGCTATATTTTAGCAAACTAGTGCACCATCTGCAGTAACCCACGGTGCCCTGGACAAGCGTTGATAAGCTTATCGCTGACAAGAGTCACTTTTCTGCAGAAAGCGTTTACAAAGTACACTTCAGTGATTTTGATCTTTTCACCCCCAAATCAACAGGTGTCTTAGGGGCACCCTGCTGACACACATGCCAAGATTGGTGACAGTCAGGCAGTTAGGAAAGAAGTTACTGCCCTCACAAGATTTTTACAAAAGTACACTCCAGTGACCTTGACCTTCCACCTTTTGACCCCCAAATCAATAGGCTTCTTGGGGTTACTATGTGTAATACTCATAGCAGGTTTTGTTACAATTGGGACAGTACAACTGAAGGAATCTGTCAGAAATGAAATGTCACATGACTGTTGTCCAGCCAGCTGGCTCATCCGTGGCAAAAAAGAAAGAAAGTAGAAGGCACTCAGAGAACGTGTACCTCTGTCAAGGCCGCATATGCTCCAGATCCAATTTAGAAGAAAATCCTTCATTTTCTAGGACATTGTCCATCTGCTCAACAAATTTCATCAACATCCTCTCACAACCTTTTGAGTTAAATCTTGATAGTTGCCAAATATTCTGCTGGATCTCAGTTCCATAATATATTCTGGATCTTGGTTTAGTTTTGTAATGGATCACAGTTGATCTATGAGTCGCATGGACCTCCTCAGGATCCTCAGGAAAAAAAAAAGAAGAAATTATAAACTCAGGTTACTTTTGCTCCTTTTCTCTTTTTTTCTTTTTGTGGGGGGTGGTTTTTGTACTTTTCGTGGTTTTGACAAAAAGGCAATTTTTTAATTCACTGATAGCCTTCATGTTGCAATTTAATCTAACAATTAAGTATTGTAAAATACTCTTTAAAACACTGGCTACATTGTTCTCATTCAGTACAAAGTGGTACTGAATGAAGCCCCGCACGGTGTGAGAATGGTTTTCAAAACATGGATCTAACCATGCATTGATGGTGCCATCACAGATGTGTAAGTTGGACACACACTTGGTCTTCGGAGTGAGATTGCATCAGAATTTTGGCTCTCTGTTGGGACTGTTTACACAGAGACTGCTACCTGCTGCTTTGGACTTGAACTAACAGTCTTTTTCAAGACTTTTTTACTTTTTTACCTTTTTACTTTTTTTTTAACTTTTTTACTGTGCTCCAACGCCTAGGGAAGACCTCTAACGGTCGAAACATCGCGACGGAGCACTGTTATCAGCTAACTTTCATCAGCGTTGGCAAGCTAACTAGCTTGCTAACGCTTTCGTTTTTATTTATTTATTTATTTTTATTTATTTTTTAGCACTGTTGTCGTGCGTTATCTGTGCTGCTCCACAGCGTGTTTAGTCGATTTTTATTTTATTTTAGCACCGTTGTCGTGCGTTCGCTGTTGTCGTGCGTTGCCTGTGCTGCTTCATGGCCTGTTTGGTGCCTTGATTGGGGCACTCCTTCTGCTGAATCACCTCTAAATTATTTACACATTATTCACTTTGTGTGTTTTTAGGAATCCGCTAGGTTGCGTAGCTACTAGCGCTTAGCCGATTTAGCATGGCGGCTTCTCCTGTCTCTCCCGCACTTTTCTGCTCTGGGTGTGAAATGTTTAGTTATTCCTCGGCCTCCTTTAGCAGTAACGGTACTTGTAATAAGTGCAGCTTATTCGTAGCTTTGGAGGCCAGGCTGGGCGAATTGGAGACTCGGCCCCGCACCGTGGAAAATTCTACAGCTAGCCAGGCCCCTGTAGTCGGTGCGGACCAAGGTAGCTTAGCCGCCGTTAGTTCCCCCCTGGCAGATCCTGGGCAGTCGGGAAAACAGGCTGACTGGGTGACTGTGAGGAGGAAGCGTAGCCCTAAACAGAAGCCCCGTGTACACCGTCAACCCGTTCACATCTCTAACCGTTTTTCCCCACTCGACGATACACTCGCCGAGGATCAAACTCTGGTTATTGGCGACTCTGTTTTGAGAAATGTGAAGTTAGCGACACCAGCAACCATTGTCAATTGTCTTCCGGGGGCCAGAGCAGGCGACATCGAAGGACATTTGAAATTGCTGGCTAAGGCTAAGCGTAAATTTGGTAAGATTGTAATTCACGTCGGCAGTAATGACACTCAGTTACGCCAATCAGAGGTCACTAAAATTAACATTAAATCGGTGTGTAACTTTGCAAAAACAATGTCGGACTCTGTAGTTTTCTCTGGGCCCCTCCCCAATCGGACCGGGAGTGACATGTTTAGCCGCATGTTCTCCTTGAATTGCTGGCTGTCTGAGTGGTGTCCAAAAAATGAGGTGGGCTTCATTGATAATTGGCAAAGCTTCTGGGGAAAACCTGGTCTTGTTAGGAGAGACGGCATCCATCCCACTTTAGATGGAGCAGCTCTCATTTCTAGAAATCTGGCCAATTTTCTTGGATCCTCCAAACTGTGACTGTCCAGCGTTGGAACCAGGAAGCAGAGCTGTGGTCTTATAGACCTCTCTGCAGCTTCTCTCCCCCTGCCATCCCCTCATTATCCCATCCCCGTAGAGACGGTGCCTGCTCCCAGACCACCAATAACCAGCAAAAATCTATTTAAGCATAAAAATTCAAAAAGAAAAAATAATATAGCACCTTCAATTGCACCACAGACTAAAACAGTTAAATGTGGTCTATTAAACATTAGGTCTCTCTCTTCTAAGTCCCTGTTGGTAAATGATATAATAATTGATCAACGTATTGATTTATTCTGCCTAACAGAAACCTGGTTACAGCAGGATGAATATGTTAGTTTAAATGAGTCAACACCCCCGAGTCACACTAACTGTCAGAATGCTCGTAGCACGGGCCATGGCGGAGGATTAGCAGCAATCTTCCATTCCAGCTTATTAATTAATCAAAAACCTAGACAGAGCTTTAATTCATTTGAAAGCTTGTCTCTTAGTCTTGTCCATCCAAATTGGAAGTCCCAAAAAACAGTTTTATTTGTTATTATCTATCGTCCACCTGGTCGTTACTGTGAGTTTCTCTGTGAATTTTCAGACCTTTTGTCTGACTTAGTGCTTAGCTCAGATAAGATAATTATAGTGGGCGATTTTAACATCCACACAGATGCTGAGAATGACAGTTTAACACTGCATTTAATCTATTATTAGACTCTATCGGCTTTGCTCAAAAAGTAAATGAGTCCACCCACCACTTTAATCATATCTT
Organism: Thalassophryne amazonica; assembly: GCF_902500255.1. NCBI lineage: Eukaryota > Metazoa > Chordata > Actinopteri > Batrachoidiformes > Batrachoididae > Thalassophryne > Thalassophryne amazonica. Next base: position 123,158,100 of record NC_047107.1, read on the forward strand.
AGATCTTGTTCTGACTTATGGTATGGAAATAGAAGACTTAACAGTATTCCCTGAAAACTCCCTTCTGTCTGATCATTTTTTAATAACATTTACATTTACCCTGATGGACTACCCTGCAGTGGGGAATAAGTTTCATTACACTAGAAGTCTTTCAGAAAGCGCTGTAACTAGGTTTAAGGATATGATTCCTTCTTTATGTTCTCTAATGTCATATACCAACACAGAGCAGAGTAGCTACCTAAACTCTGTAAGGGAGTTAGAGTATCTCGTCAATAGTTTTACATCCTCTTTGAAGACAACTTTGGATGCTGTAGCTCCTCTGAAAAAGAGAGCTTTAAATCAGAAGTGTCTGACTCCGTGGTATAACTCACAAACTCATAGCTTAAAGCAGATAACCCGTAAGTTGGAGAGGAAATGGCGTCTCACTAATTTAGAAGATCTTCACTTAGCCTGGAAAAAGAGTTTGTTGCTCTATAAAAAAGCCCTCCGTAAAGCTAGGACATCTTACTACTCATCACTAATTGAAGAAAATAAGAATAACCCCAGGTTTCTTTTCAGCACTGTAGCCAGGCTGACAAAGAGTCAGAGCTCTATTGAGCTGAGTATTCCTTTAACTTTAACTAGTAATGACTTCATGACTTTCTTTGCTAACAAAATTTTGACTATTAGAGAAAAAATTACTCATAACCATCCCAAAGATGTATCGTTATCTTTGGCTGCTTTCAGTGATGACGGTATTTGGTTAGACTCTTTCTCTCCGATTGTTCTGTCTGAGTTATTTTCATTAGTTACTTCATCCAAACCATCAACATGTTTATTAGACCCCATTCCTGCCAGGCTGCTCAAGGAAGTCCTACCATTATTTAATGCTTCAATCTTAAATATGATCAATCTATCTTTGTTAGTTGGTTATGTACCACAGGCCTTTAAGGTGGCAGTAATTAAACCATTGCTTAAAAAGCCATCACTTGACCCAGCTATCTTAGCTAATTATAGGCCAATCTCCAACCTTCCTTTTCTCTCAAAGATTCTTGAGAGGGTAGTTGTAAAACAGCTAACTGATCACCTGCAGAGGAATGGTCTATTTGAAGAGTTTCAGTCAGGTTTTAGAATTCATCATAGTACAGAAACAGCATTAGTGAAGGTTACAAATGATCTTCTTATGGCTTCGGACAGTGGACTTATCTCTGTGCTTGTTCTGTTGGACCTCAGTGCTGCTTTTGATACTGTTGACCATAAAATTTTATTACAGAGATTAGAGCATGTCATAGGTATTAAAGGCACTGCGCTGCGGTGGTTTGAATCATATTTGTCTAATAGATTACAGTTTGTTCATGTAAATGGGGAATCTTCTTCACAGACTAAAGTTAATTATGGAGTTCCACAAGGTTCTGTGCTAGGACCAATTTTATTCACTTTATACATGCTTCCCTTAGGCAGTATTATTAGACGGTATTGCTTAAATTTTCATTGTTACGCAGATGATACCCAGCTTTATCTATCCATGAAGCCAGAGGATACACACCAATTAGCTAAACTGCAGGATTGTCTTACAGACATAAAGACATGGATGACCTCTAATTTCCTGCTTTTAAACTCAGATAAAACTGAAGTTATTGTACTTGGCCCCACAAATCTTAGAAGCATGGTGTCTAACCAGATCGTTACTCTGGATGGCATTTCCCTGATCTCTAGTAATACTGTGAGAAATCTTGGAGTCATTTTTGATCAGGATATGTCATTCAAAGCGCATATTAAACAAATATGTAGGACTGCCTTTTTGCATTTACGCAATATCTCTAAAATCAGAAAGGTCTTGTCTCAGAGTGATGCTGAAAAACTAATTCATGCATTTATTTCCTCTAGGCTGGACTATTGTAATTCATTATTATCAGGTTGTCCTAAAAGTTCCCTAAAAAGCCTTCAGTTGGTTCAGAATGCTGCAGCTAGAGTACTGACGGGGACTAGCAGGAGAGAGCATATCTCACCCGTGTTGGCCTCTCTTCATTGGCTTCCTGTTAATTCTAGAATAGAATTTAAAATTCTTCTTCTTACTTATAAGGTTTTGAATAATCAGGTCCCATCTTATCTTAGGGACCTCGTAGTACCATATTACCCCATTAGAGCGCTTCGCTCTCAGACTGCGGGCTTACTTGTAGTTCCTAGGGTTTGTAAGAGTAGAATGGGAGGCAGAGCCTTCAGCTTTCAGGCTCCTCTCCTGTGGAACCAGCTCCCAATTCAGATCAGGGAGACAGATACCCTCTCTACTTTTAAGATTAGGCTTAAAACTTTCCTTTTCGCTAAGGCTTATAGTTAGGGCTGGATCGGGTGACCCTGGACCATCCCTTGGTTATGCTGCTTTAGACGTAGATTGTGGGGGGGTTCCCATGATGCACTGTTTATTTCTCTTTTTGCTCCGTATGCATCACTCTGCATTTAATCATTAGTGATCGATCTCTGCCCCCCTTCACGGCATGTCTTTTTCCTGGTTTTTTCCCTCAGCCCCAACCAGTCTCAGCAGAAGACTGCCCCTCCATGAGCCTGGTTCTGCTGGAGGTTTCTTCCTGTTAAAAGGGAGTTTTTCCTTCCCACTGTAGCCAAGTGCTTGCTCATAGGGGGTCGTTTTGACCGTTGGGGTTTTTCATAATTATTGTATGGCCTTGCCTTACAATATGGAGCGCCTTGGGGCAACTGTTTGTTGTGATTTGGCGCTATATAAGAAAAAAGTTGATTGATTGATTGATTTTATCCTTTCCTTTCATTTGGCCACAAAAAAATTCTTCATAAAGCATGTTTTCTCTCCCGAAACTGTGGGACCGGCCATGTTTGTGGTTTGTGCTGCAGCGTTGCATCATGCTAAAATAAGATGCTACATGTGGGACACCAGCCAGTCTCACTGAGGAAGTCGCTTCTGTGATTCCGGAGTCGGACAGAACGTAATGACAAGTGACCGCTGTTAACGGGACAGGCAGGACGTGGACCAACTTCAGCATTTGTGTATGGTGGGCATATTTTGATCACCGAAAACTACGACACTTGCTCCGGCAATGAGATACTCAAATGATGCTTGAAGTTTACTCAAAGATGAAACACAATGAAACCCAGGACATTTTCATCACTTTCTAAAAAAAAAAAAAACAGGACGACCAGTACAGGACGTGAAAAACAACACGGCTTGGGAGGACGTTTGGTCACCCGATGTTATTGGCCAAGCTGAGCTAAACCGATAGGTAATGGCCCAGTCACACGGTACACAACGATTCCTGAACGAAGGGAAAAAGTAAAAAATGCGCTGGGACGGAGCTCACAGCACCTGAGTCCTGGAGAAACTGCAAACAGGATCTGTGCACACATCAGTGGACCACCTGCTCTGGTTCCTCGTCCAGAACAAAAGAGGGATCATCTCCATCATTATCAGAATTCACACTGTCTGTCGACACACGGCGCGCGCCGTCTTGCTCCAATAAAAAAAAAAAATAGTGCGCTGTGGTCACTGATGTATCACTGTATTATGTTCTAAGGCATATATGCTGATTTATAACAGAAAACTGTCAGAAGGGAGAATAAATATAACTAGGACTGCAAGCAGTCATATACGGGCCCTCGTTCCGCGCAACCGCCTACCCAGGCCAGTGGGTGCCCTTGTGAGCACATGTGGGCATGTGCATGCAGGGGCAACCACTCATCACATAGTTAAAATTTTAAACAAATCACACAGTGCATAAAGGAGTTATGACATGTTGATTATTCATCCACTAGGGGGCGCTCAGTGTACAAACAGAGGGGCCGGGTGTGTTCAGGGGCCAACCGTCATCATACATGTGAAGTTTCAAGGGGGCGCTATTGAGGCATTTTGCCCCGCCCATGGGCGATGCCCCTATGAATTATAAGATGTTGTCGTGCTCGTCCTGTGTATCAATTTTCATGATGATGTGACAAAATTAAAGCCGTCAAAAGGAAGAACGTAATTTCATGGCGAATGGGCAATATTCAGTACGCCGCCACACGGACGCCGTTACTCGTAACTTCACAGCGTTTATCGGCTATGTTCACCAATTTGTTCTGCATGTTTTAAAAGTGGAATGAAGTTGATTGGGTTAAGTATGTGACATCAGGACCTCTTAAAGTAAAAATAGGACATTTCCCGCCACCACCGGGGGGCGCTATGGTGCAGGTGGGAACTTAAGATATGTAGACGTTCAGGGCGGAGCCCTCATCATGTCCAGCAAGTTTGAAGGATATACGATGAAGTATGTGGGCGTGACAGCCGTTCGAAGTGAAATGGCGTGCTCCGAAAAGCTCGCCAAAGTTTGACGACCCCTAGCAGCCACGCCTTTTGACTTAATTAGAATCTTTTGATCACCATTGTGTTGTGATGATTTTGACCAAATTTGAAGTCGATCGGATGAAATCCCTAGGACGAGTTCGTTCAAATGTAAGTAGTGGAAATGGCCAAAAATGGTAAAAATTTGCTCAAAATCGAAACTTAAAATCAAAATGGCCGACTTCCTGTTGATATTTCACCATGACAGTAAGAGACTTTTTCGTGGGTCCTGGCATGGTAAATATGTGTACCGACGAAGAAAGCCCAATGCGGAGGGGTTTTTTGAACATTTCTAGGGGGCGCTATTTTGCGATTTTTCTGCGACCATGTGTGAAGCCCCCAAAATATCGAATTTCGGATCCGGCCGGACGACTTTGGAAAGTTTGGTGAGTTTTTGAGCATGGGAAGAGGCCGAAATTTCGATTTCAAGAGTAAGAATAATAATAATAAATAATAATAATAAACAGCGCAATTACAATAGGGTCCTCGTAGGACGTTGCCTACTCGGGCCCTAAATATAAGTGTAAAGATGGTTGAATATATCAGAGCAGTAAATTAATCAGTGCGTGTGAACGCACGTATTGACTCACATGATCCACAATGTGAATTCTTCCTTCCAGAACAGCTCTTTATATAATCATTTTGATTCAACTACCCGTTGCCACATGTACAGAAGGACTGGATTGTCATTCCTACACTCATATTGTTATATTTAATACAAAATAATATGCGCACGCAGCAGCTCCTGCTGATGCTGCATTCATGTACCGTCGGAAATTACACAACTTTTTGTTGTTTTAAATTCAACAGTTGCTTGTGGCAAAATAATTATCTCCACACAAAAGATTAATTCACTTTAAATTTTTCAGTTTATTTTCATTTATATAGCACCAAATCACAACAGAGTTGCCTCAAAGCGCTTCACACAGGTAAGGTCTAACCTTACCAACCCCCAGAGCAACAGTGGTAAGGAAAAACTCCCTCTGAGGAAGAAACCTCAAGCAGACCAGACTCAAAGGGGTGACCCTCTGCTTGGGCCATGCTACAAACATAAATTACAGAACAATTCACGGACGAATATACAAGAAATGCTATTGGCGCACAGGACAGGAGGATCGCCAACACAAATACAACTCCCGTCTCTGGATGGAGCTGCACCTTAAACAGAGAGAAGAAAAACAGTATCAGGCATCAGAAAGACAAAAAAATACTGTATAATTTGCCAGCATTAAACAACAAGAAAAACAGAAGAAATACTAAGGTGATTGCCGGCCACTAGCCCTAAACTTCACTAAAAGACCCAGAATTTAGGTAAAGTTGAGGCCGCGGCCCGCTCCAATTACTAATAAAATGAATTAAGAGTAAAAAGCGTAAAACAAAACTGTACCAGTATGCTAGCCATATGAAAGGGAAAATAAGTGCGTCTTAAGTCTGGACTTGAAAGTCTCCACAGAATCTGACTGTTTTATTGACGCAGGGAGATCATTCCACAGAACAGGGGCATGATAAGAGAAAGCTCTGTGACCCGCAGGCTTCTTATTCACCTTAGGGACACAAAGTAGTCCTGCACCCTGAGAACGTAAAGCCCGGGCCGGTACGTAAGGTTTAATTAGGTCAGCTAGGTAGGGAGGTGCCAGTCCATGAATAATTTTATAGGTTAGTAGCAGGACCTTAAAATCTGATCTCACTGGGACAGGAAGCCTTTGAAGGGATGCCAAAATGGGTGTAATGTGGTCGAACTTTCTGCTTCGTGTCAAAAGTCTGGCTGCAGAATTTTGAACCAATTGGAGACCCCTACTGCTAGACTGCGGTAAACCAGAAAATAGAACATTGCAGTAGTCCAATCTAGAAGAGATAAATGCATGGATCAGGGTCTCGGCATCAGCCATAGACAGGATGGGACGAATCTTTGCTATATTTCGCAGGTGGAAGAAAGCATTCCTAGTAATATTTCTAATATGGAGGCCAAAGGACAACGAAGGAACAAAAATTACCCCAAGGTTCCTCACTTTGTCAGTGTGATGTATGACACATGAGCTGAGGCTGAGTGTTAACTGGTCAAATTGATGCCGATGTCTCACTGGACCAAGAACCATCATTTCAGTATTATCAGAGTTTAAAAGTAGGGAGTTTCTAGACATCCAACTTCTCACTGCTGCAAGGCAATCTTCTAAGGATTTTATGTGAACGAGATTACCAGCAGTTATCGGCATGTATGAATGAATGAATGAATGAATGAAAACTGTTTATTTCGAACATTTGATACAACAACAATTACAAGATAGATCAGTAAAGACAACAACAAAAAAGTTCCTACTGTGTACCCAACATGTCCGAAAAGGGGTAGGGTGAAGCATCATCTTATTTATCCCTACCCCTTCTTCCCCACAACCAGTAATACCCTTTGCCACATATACACATAGATTCCTACACACCTAAACTGATATCAATATATATATATATATATATATATATATATACACCTACACATACCTACTTACATACAAAATACTATATATTTACAAGCCGAAGCAAAAAACAAAAACACCCTAACCCTCATTACCCTTCCTCCTCCCTATACCTAGAAAAAAACCCATATTTTTGTACCGCTGTTTGAACTGGTTTATGCTTGGACATTGCTTGAGCCCCACTCCCAATCTGTTCCACATCCTCACCCCACAGACAGAAATACAGAAACCTTTTAATGTTGTTCGTGCCCACTGATGCTTTAAATTAAATTTCCCCCTCAGACTGTAATCCCCTGATCTGTTAAAAAACATATTTTTAATATTTGCTGGAAGTAAATTGTTTATTGCTTTATACACAATTTGTACTGTTTGAAAACGAACCAAGTCTGTGAATTTTAAGAATTTGGATTGTAAAAGTAGTGGATTTGTATGATCTCTATAGCCAGTATTATGAATAATTCTTATAGCTCTTTTCTGCATTACTGATAGTGATTGTGTTGTACCTTTATAAGTATTACCCCATACCTCTGCACAGTACTGTAAATATGGTAAAACCAATCAATCAATTTTTTTATATAGCGCCAAATCACAACAAACAGTTGCCCCAAGGCGCTTTATATTGTAAGGCAAGGCCATACAATAATTATGTAAAACCCCAACGGTCAAAACGACCCCCTGTGAGCAAGCACTTGGCTACAGTGGGAAGGAAAAACTCCCTTTTAACAGGAAGAAACCTCCAGCAGAACCAGGCTCAGGGAGGGGCAGTCTTCTGCTGGGACTGGTTGGGGCTGAGGGAGAGAACCAGGAAAAAGACATGCTGTGGAGGGGAGCAGAGATCAATCACTAATGATTAAATGCAGAGTGGTGCATACAGAGCAAAAAGAGAAAGAAACACTCAGTGCATTATGGGAACCCCCCAGCAGTCTACGTCTATAGCAGCATAACTAAGGGATGGTTCAGGGTCACCTGATCCAGCCCTAACTATAAGCTTTAGCAAAAAGGAAAGTTTTAAGCCTAATCTTAAAAGTAGAGAGGGTGTCTGTCTCCCTGATCTGAATTGGGAGCTGGTTCCACAGGAGAGGAGCCTGAAAGCTGAAGGCTCTGCCTCCCATTCTACTCTTACAAACCCTAGGAACTACAAGTAAGCCTGCAGTCTGAGAGCGAAGCGCTCTATTGGGGTGATATGGTACTACGAGGTCCCTAAGATAAGATGGGACCTGATTATTCAAAACCTTATAAGTAAGAAGAAGAATTTTAAATTCTATTCTAGATTTAACAGGAAGCCAATGAAGAGAGGCCAATATGGGTGAGATATGCTCTCTCCTTCTAGTCCCCGTCAGTACTCTAGCTGCAGCATTTTGAATTAACTGAAGGCTTTTTAGGGAACTTTTAGGACAACCTGATAATAATGAATTACAATAGTCCAGCCTAGAGGAAATAAATGCATGAATTAGTTTTTCAGCATCACTCTGAGACAAGACCTTTCTGATTTTAGAGATATTGCGTAAATGCAAAAAAGCAGTCCTACATATTTGTTTAATATGCGCTTTGAATGACATATCCTGATCAAAAATGACTCCAAGATTTCTCACAGTATTACTAGAGGTCAGGGTAATGCCATCCCGAGTAAGGATCTGGTTAGACACCATGTTTCTAAGATTTGTGGGGCCAAGTACAATAACTTCAGTTTTATCTGAGTTTAAAAGCAGGAAATTAGAGGTCATCCATGTCTTTATGTCTGTAAGACAATCCTGCAGTTTAGCTAATTGGTGTGTGTCCTCTGGCTTCATGGGTAGATAAAGCTGGGTATCATCTGCGTAACAATGAAAATTTAAGCAATACCGTCTAATAATACTGCCTAAGGGAAGCATGTATAAAGTGAATAAAATTGGTCCTAGCACAGAACCTTGTGGAACTCCATAATTAACTTTAGTCTGTGAAGAAGATTCCCCATTTACATGAACAAATTGTAATCTATTAGACAAATATGATTCAAACCACCGCAGCGCAGTGCCTTTAATACCTATGGCATGCTCTAATCTCTGTAATAAAATTTTATGGTCAACAGTATCAAAAGCAGCACTGAGGTCTAACAGAACAAGCACAGAGATGAGTCCACTGTCCGAGGCCATAAGAAGATCATTTGTAACCTTCGCTAATGCTGTTTCTGTACTATGATGAATTCTAAAACCTGACTGAAACTCTTCAAATAGACCATTCCTCTGCAGATGATCAGTTAGCTGTTTTACAACTACCCTTTCAAGAATTTTTGAGAGAAAAGGAAGGTTGGAGATTGGCCTATAATTAGCTAAGATAGCTGGGTCAAGTGATGGCTTTTTAAGTAATGGTTTAATTACTGCCACCTTAAAAGCCTGTGGTACATAGCCAACTAACAAAGATAGATTGATCATATTTAAGATCGAAGCATTAAATAATGGTGAGCAGTAAAGAATGCGGAGTGAGTTGTGGTCCAGAATATGTTTTGCTTTGTTTAGAACTGAAATGCTTCTTGACAGTTTACTTTGTATATGTTTTATATGAGTCTTCCAGTTTATCTTATCATCTGTTATCACCCCCAGAAACTTATTTTCATGTACCCTTTCAATATCTACCCCCTCGACTTGTAACTGAACCTGTATGTCTGTATTACAATAGCCAAATAACATGTATTTTGTTTTACTTAAGTTTAATGATAATTTGTTTCTGTCAAACCATATTTTCAATTTTCCCATTTCTATACTGATCCTCCTCAGTAACTCCTGCAAATCCCCCCCTGAACAAAAAATGCTTGTGTCATCTGCAAATAATACTAATTTTAATATTTTGGAAACATTGACAATATCATTTATATAAATTAGAAACAGTTTTGGACCCAATACTGACCCCTGTGGGACGCCACAAGCATTGTCCAAGCATGATGATGTATATTCCCCCAACTTCACAAACTGTTTTCTGTTACTTAAGTAGCTTCTCACCCAGTGCAACACCAACCCCCTAATCCCATACTGTTCAAGTTTATTGATTAATATGTCATGATTGATTGTATCAAAAGCCTTTTAAGGTCTATAAATATTCCAACTGAATGTAATTTGTGGTCTATGGCGTTTGTAATCTCCTCAACTGATTCTATTAATGCAAGTGATGTTGAACTATTTGCTCTGAATCCATATTGACTATCAGTAAGTAATTTATGTTTATTTATGAATTTGTCTAATCTATTATTGAATAACTTTTCTAATAATTTGGAAAATTGTGGAAGCAAAGAAACAGGTCTATAATTTGTGAAGTGGTGTCTATCCCCAGTCTTATACAGCGGCACAACCTTAGCTATTTTCATTTGATTGGGAAATTTACCGGTTTGAAATGATAAGTTACAGATGTATGTTAATGGTTCTACAATCCATTCAATGACCTGTTTTACCACCACCATATCAATTTCATTTAAATCGGTAGATGTTTTATATTTACAATTATTCACAATGTCTATAATTTCTTTTCCATCCACTGCTGTGAGGAACATTGAACAGGGATTTCTTTCTATGAGATTATTATCCCAATCCTCAGGTTGGGAATCGGGAATTTTTTCTGCCAAGCTTGGTCCAATATTTACAAAAAAATTATTAAAACCGTTGACTACCTCATCCTTATTTTCCTTCTTGACATTATTATCAATGAAATACTGAGGGTAACTGTTTTTTATTACCATTTTTGATAATGCTATTTAATATATCCCATATTCCTTTAATATTGTTTTTGTTATTATATAATATGTTACTATAATATTCCTTCCTACATACCCGTATAATATTAGTTAATCTATTTTTGTATTTCTTATATCTATTTTCTGCCTCTTTAGTCTTTAGTTTTATGAATTCTCTATACAGTGTATTTTTCTTATTACATGCATTTCGTAACCCTTTCGTCATCCATGGTCGAGCTTGGATTTTTTTGTTTTCTGTAGTCTTGTTTAATTGGACAATTTTTATCATATAATGATGTAAATATTTGTAAAAAAGTTTCATATGCACTATCAACATCACTTTCACTGTATACCTTTTCCCAGTTTTGCTCCTGTAAATCCTTCTTTAGTGTGTTCATGTTTTCCTCTGTCCGCACTCGCCTGTATTTTATTTTCTCCTCTGGCTGATTCCGCCGATGGTTTCTATTATAAACTATGAAAACTGGTAGATGATCACTAATGTCATTGATTAATAATCCACTCACAGTGTTATTCTCAATATCATTGCTGAATATATTATCAATTAAGGTAGCACTATGGGATGTAATTCTGCTTGGCCTGGTGATTTTTGGATATAAACTCATACTGTACACAGGTGGTGCAATCATGTCGAGTGTAGTTTTGATCACTGAGTTTAAACTATCCACAAGTGTGTCTACTGACTGGGTATTTGTCAGATGTGAAGCTAAGACATCAGGCATTCTAGCTTCGAGTTCAGTCTTAGTTGAGGAATTGATGCATCGCCATAATGATAGGTTGTTGTTCCACTAAACACGGCAGCGAAACTGTAAACTTAAATAAGTGAGTGATCAGACACCACCGATGTAAGAGGCATGATGTCAATATTCGTGACGGCAATACCACATGCAAGAACCAGATCCAGGGTATTTCCACTAATGTGCATCGAATCCCGAATGCATTGCCGAAATCCTAATGCATCCACAATTTCCATAAATGATTTGCAGACGGGATCAGAAGGCTTATTTATATGAATGTTAAAGTCACCAATGATCAGAATGTTATCTACACTAGTTGACAAGTTAGAGATGAACGCACCAAATTCATCTAAGAATTCAGAATATGGGCCAGGAGGCCTATATACAGTAACAAAGTAATACGACTGATTTTTATTCTTCTGACCTTGGCAATGTGTAATATCCTGAGCAGAGCGGAGAATCAGATGCTCAAATGAATGATATTTATAATCCCCAACAGCTAATAAGCTAAACCTAGATTTATAAATAAGAGCAACAGTCCCGCCTTGCTTTGCATCACGACGGATGTGACTAAATGTATATGCTGGTGGGCAGGCCTCATTTAAGGGGAGGGCAGCTGTAGGTTTAAGCCAGGTTTCATATAGCTCAATCATATCTAAGTGATGATCAATAATTAGATCATTGATCAACAATGATTTTGAGGACAGTGATCTTATGTTAATGAGACCCAGTCTAAGGACCTCAGTGGGGTTGACAGTTGAACTGTTTGGGTTTAGGGGTGGTTCCAGAGTAGCATATATAAGATGCCTAGAAGTAGGTTTAGGTTTAAGACATTCCACGTGCATTGTTGGTAGCAGACACAAAATCTTTGCTATTGCTGGAACAACCACTGGCCCATCCTCAATTTCAACATCATCCAATATAGTAATGGGTATTAAGTTTGGAAAGCATCTCTCTCTATGATTTTTATGGACACGACTACGAATGCCGGCCACAGTCTCAACTTGTTGAAATTCCCTCCCTGTCAAATAAACTGCACTATCACCATAGTGGATTTTCTGCACTAAATTCCCCGCTAAGCTAATGGATTCCACATCCACATTTGTCATAAGCCTTGCAGGGTCTCTAATCACCTGCTCCGTGGCCTGCTGTAGATTCCTAATGTTACCCTCCCTCTAGAGCTCTATCTATGTTCACAGACAAGATGGCGGCGAGAAGGCCAGTTTCGTTCTGGGGCCTAATTCTGGCCTATGTAAGGTGCCTGAGCCCATTGAAGCTTCGTTCAAATTTTTCAGCAGTTTAAAAATCCTGACGTAGCGCCAGCTGCAGGAACGAGGCTGCGCGACGGTTAAACGATGCCAACGACAGTCAGCGAAAGTCCAGATTTCTTGTTTCGTCAGGGCTTCGTCACCCTTCGTTAAGTGCCGTGTGACTGGGCCTTAAGCTAAGCTACTGGCAGCTGGCTTCTGATGGAGCAACACTGTTTCCTGTGGACAAAACGCAGCAGCACCACACAGTGGAACAATAATTCTACATGGCTCTGTGTTATGGGGTTAAAATTGTCTCATTAATATTTGTAAATGCACGCAGGGTGATCTACAAATAATCATTGATTTGCAAATGTGTTCAGATATCCACAAATGCAAATTTCATATTTGTAACTTGTAAATTGGTCTTTGCAAATAATGTATTTGCAAATATAAAACTTAATTTGTAAAAAAAAAAAAAAAAAAAAATTACATTTGTAAAACTGGAAATTGTATTTGTGAATTGAGTTTCAGCATTTGTGGATCACCAATTACACGCATTCATCGCTTTCCTCTGCGACGTAATTTTGAGACATTCTTTTCGCGAAATCCACACAGATCCACAAACAAATGCCGACTGATTCACAAATACACTCTCACGCACACTGGATATCCACTAGATGGCAGTGTTGTTCCATTCATTGACGTGGCTGAAACTATATGCTCCCGGATGACTCTTTAATCGTGATCGTTACTGAGTTTTTAAAATGCTTATCGTCGTAAAGCGGGACTGGTTGGTTGCTCCGGTGACACTGTGTGGTTCCTGTGTGAAGCTTAGCTAAATGTAGCATGTGGACATCGCAAACTTTTAGAACTTTCAAGTTTTTAAAAGAAGAATTTTGCAGCATGTCTGTGTCACAGAGCACGCACAGGCGCAGTGCTCTTTAATACGCCTATTTGAACCACTGCGTTAAAGAATACAACACTAACACCCCCCGCCCCCCTCCCCATGATGAAATCGGTGGACACATCATAATTTAAAAAATAATTGACCTTGCAGACAATATCGCCACATACATACCCATCCATCAGACGCCTCCATTACGGTAATGTGAAATGATTTATTCTGAAATGTCGGTCTTCTCTCACCCGGGAGCATACAGTTTCAGTTTGCCATGTC